>NC_051226.1:1249637-1279637 GCF_015220715.1 Pygocentrus nattereri
TCGTATTTGTGTCTACCCCCTGAAGTGTCTCAGTGATCAAATGGTGATTCGCCTAGAGGGAATCTCAGATTACCTCTAGTAGTGTCTGAGTGAGTAAACAGAAATCCATCTCCAGTGCTTTTCAAACCTCATCCTGGTGATCTAACTGATCAGATACAAAGCCATCTCCAGTGCTTTTCAAACCTCATCCTGATGATCTAACTGATCAGATACAAAGCCATCTCCAGTGCTTTTCAAACCTCATCCTGAAGATCTAAGTGATCAGATACAAAGCCATCTCCAGTGCTTTTCAAACCTCATCCTGATGATCTAACTGATCAGATACAAAGCCATCTCCAGTGCTTTTCAAACCTCATCCTGATCTAAGTGATCAGATACAAAGCCATCTCCAGTGCTTTTCAAACCTCATCCTGATTATCTAACTGATCAGATACAAAGCCATCTCCAGTGCTTTTCAAACCTCATCCTGATGATCTAACTGATCAGATACAAAGCCATCTCCAGTGCTTTTCAAACCTCATCCTGAAGATCTAAGTGATCAGATACAAAGCCATCTCTAGTGCTTTTCAAACCTCATCCTGAAGATCTAAGTGATCAGATACAAAGCCACCTCCAGTGCTTTTCAAACCTCATCCTGATGATCTAAGTGATCAGATACAAAGCCATCTCCAGTGCTTTTCAAACATCATCCTGATGATCTAACTGATCAGATACAAAGCCATCTCCAGTGCTTTTCAAACCTCATCCTGATGATCTAAGTGATCAGATACAAAGCCATCTCCAGTGCTTTTCAAACCTCATCCTGAAGATCTAAGTGATTAGATACAAAGCCACCTCCAGTGCTTTTCAAACCTCATCCTGATGATCTAAGTGATCAGATACAAAGCCATCTCCAGTGCTTTTCAAACCTCATCCTGAAGATCTAAGTGATCAGATACAAAGCCATCTCTAGTGCTTTTCAAACCTCATCCTGAAGATCTAAGTGATCAGATACAAAGCCATCTCCAGTGCTTTTCAAACATCATCCTGATGATCTAACTGATCAGATACAAAGCCATCTCCAGTGCTTTTCAAACCTCATCCTGAAGATCTAAGTGATCAGATACAAAGCCATCTCCAGTGCTTTTCAAACCTCATCCTGAAGATCTAAGTGATCAGATACAAAGCCACCTCCAGTGCTTTTCAAACCTCATCCTGATGATCTAAGTGATCAGATACAAAGCCATCTCCAGTGCTTTTCAAACCTCATCCTGATGATCTAAGTGATCAGATACAAAGCCATCTCCAGTGCTTTTCAAACCTCATCCTGATGATCTAAGTGATCAGATACAAAGCCATCTCCAGTGCTTTTCAAACCTCATCCTGAAGATCTAAGTGATTAGATACAAAGCCACCTCCAGTGCTTTTCAAACCTCATCCTGATGATCTAAGTGATCAGATACAAAGCCATCTCCAGTGCTTTTCAAACATCATCCTGAAGATCTAAGTGATCAGATACAAAGCCATCTCCAGTGCTTTTCAAACCTCATCCTGAAGATCTAAGTGATCAGATACAAAGCCATCTCTAGTGCTTTTCAAACCTCATCCTGAAGATCTAAGTGATCAGATACAAAGCCATCTCCAGTGCTTTTCAAACATCATCCTGATGATCTAACTGATCAGATACAAAGCCATCTCCAGTGCTTTTCAAACCTCATCCTGAAGATCTAAGTGATCAGATACAAAGCCATCTCCAGTGCTTTTCAAACCTCATCCTGATGATCTAACTGATCAGATACAAAGCCATCTCCAGTGCTTTTCAAACCTCATCCTGATGATCTAACTGATCAGATACAAAGCCACCTCCAGTGCTTTTCAAACCTCATCCTGAAGATCTAAGTGATTAGATACAAAGCCACCTCCAGTGCTTTTCAAACCTCATCCTGAAGATCTAAGTGATCAGATACAAAGCCATCTCCAGTGCTTTTCAAACCTCATCCTGAAGATCTAAGTGATCAGATACAAAGCCATCTCTAGTGCTTTTCAAACCTCATCCTGAAGATCTAAGTGATCAGATACAAAGCCATCTCCAGTGCTTTTCAAACATCATCCTGATGATCTAACTGATCAGATACAAAGCCATCTCCAGTGCTTTTCAAACCTCATCCTGATGATCTAACTGATCAGATACAAAGCCATCTCCAGTGCTTTTCAAACCTCATCCTGATGATCTAACTGATCAGATACAAAGCCATCTCCAGTGCTTTTCAAACCACTTGCTGAAGGGTTTGAACACTGAGAGCAATCAATTACTGCTAGAAAGGTTCAGAAGGCAAGAGTGAAGGAGGACAATGTTTTATATCCTCAAAGGAATTTTGATAGGTTGATAACAATTCAGCAGAAATTAAAGTGTCTTTGGCATAGGCCCCGCCCTCGGTCCTGGTGTTTGTAGGATCAAGTCCCTCTTTAATCCTGCCTGGAAACATAAGCTGAAGCCTATTCCTGGACAACCAGACAGGGACCCAACCAGTGATGATGGGGAGGAAGTCAAAATGATGATGGGGAATGTCAAAACATAGGAACCTTAAAGCAGCAGAATAGGAATGTAAGTGGAGTCATTTAAAAGACAGTTGTAGGCCTGTGATTGGTCAGGAGTAATGAATGAATGATGTAGCATTAGTCCCTTCCTGCCAGAACCTTGATCCTTCTCAGATCAGCCCTTGTTGTTTTCCAATGATGGAATATCAAACAATCTCCACTGTGCCTCAAACCATCTTGTGCAGTGTCTGAGCAATTGGATCAAAATCCATCTTCAAAGCATCTCAAATCTCTTCCTTAAGTATCTGAATTATTGAATAGCATTATCAATGTGCCTCAGAGCACCTCTTGAAGTGTATAAGTAATTGGATAATCTGTCTCCAATGTGACTCAAACTGCTTCCCAAAGTGTCCGAATGATCAGATAGCTGTCCTCAGTGAATCATTTCATAAAAATATGTCTCTAATGTGCCTCAAAATGCCTCCTGATAAGTCTGAGTAATTGGTTTGCAATTCATATCTAGATTGTTCCAAACTGTCCACTGGAGTTTTAAGCTTTAAGAAAACACTCCACCACCTTCCAGAAGTGTCTGAGTGACTCAGTCTCTCTTCATTGTGCCTCAAAATGTCTCCTGAAGTGTTTGAGTGACCCAGTCTGTCTTCATTGTGCCTCAAAATATCTCCTGAAGTGTGTAGGTGACCAAGTCGGTCTTCATTGTGCCTCAAAATATCTCCTGAAGTGTTTGAGTGACCCAGTCTCTCTTCATTGTGCCTCAAAATATCTCCTGAAGTGTTTGAGTGACCCAGTCTCTCTTCATTGTGCCTCAAAATGTCTCCTGAAGTGTTTGAGTGACCCAGTCTGTCTTCATTGTGCCTCAAAATATCTCCTGAAGTGTGTAGGTGACCAAGTCGGTCTTCATTGTGCCTCAAAATATCTCCTGAAGTGTTTGAGTGACCCAGTCTCTCTTCATTGTGCCTCAAAATGTCTCCTGAAGTGTTTGAGTGACCCAGTCTCTCTTCATTGTGCCTCAAAATATCTCCTGAAGTGTCTAGGTGACCCAGTTTGTCTTCATTGTGCCTCAAAATATCTCCTGAAGTGTCTAGGTGACACAAACTGTCTTCACTGTGCCTCAAAACACCTCCTGATCTGTCTTCATTGTGCATGTGTCCTGAAGTATCTGGTGACCCTATTTGTCTTTATTATACCTCAGCCTATCTTCTGAAGTGTCTGAGTGAGGCAATCGGTCTTAGTGTTGCCTTAAAACGTCTCATGAAGTGTCTGAGCCATCAGAAAGCAATTTATCTCCATTGCATCTCAAACCACCTCGTGAAGTGTCTGAGTGATCAGATTGAAATCCATCAGGTCTCAAACAGTCCACTTAATTTTATTTTATTTATTTTTTGTAAAAGCCCTTCAAATTAACAGAACCTGTGTTTTATGATCTCCACATATCACTACATGCTTATAATTTACGGCTGAGAGCCAAAAATCTCCGCCGCTCTTTGTGTTGTTTTCTAAAAGTGATGTTTCCAGAGCAGATCACTGAAGAGACGCCGTCTGTTTATAGTTTAGAGCCCAGATTTGGGGAAAAACGGGTCGACTTTCAGTAGAAAAACAAACTGAGTTCAGCTTCTTTTATTATAAGGGTTTAAAATGACGTCACCGTCTATTAGACTGGAGAGAAGAGCTACAGCCTCACACGACGCCCAGCTTCTGAATGGAGCTTATGGAGTATGAACGTTATGGAGAACATGACGGAGTGGGTTTGGACCCACCGGTGGTCCCGAGGAGCTGAAGAGGTTAAGGTTAATCATAAACCCTAATTCTAACTTTAACCCTGTTATTTTGGAGGTGCGGTTTACACAAGCACAGGCAGGGGTTTCCGTTCCGCAACACTGCAGTTGGATTCTGCTGATACAATCAGCCTAAGACGCACAATTCAGCTGATCATAAATGAGCTCAGAGTATAAAACAGCCTGAGCATAAGTGATATTGCAGATTCTCCTGCAGAATTTGGCCATGGTTTTAAGGCCACCATCCTGCACAGTGTCAGGAGCAGTAAATTCCTAAGGCTTCTGTTTGCACACAGTTTGCTGTAAGGCTGTAAATCGTCCGGGTCCGGAGGCCCTGTTGAACCCTCCACTTCAGCAGATCAGCCCTTTACCTTCAGTTCAGCTCCCTCAGCTGAGTGTTTTCAGAGTCAGTGACGTGCATTGAAAATCAGCGTGTGTTGTTTTTCTACATATTTAGGACTAAAACTGAATTAGCGTCACAGGGACGATGAAGTTAATGCAAGTTGAAAGTCGGGATACACAAAAAAAATGGTTATACAAGCTTTTGACCTCACAGCAATGATACATTTGGCACATATTATTACTACAAATATGCACTTGCATAATATATAATACATATGGAGTCCAAATGGTGACTTTACAGAAGATGGCAAGGACATTAACGGTTAATGTAAAGAGATTTTATGCCAAGCAACTTTGGATTATTTCTGCTGGTTTGTTCATCATGACACTCACATTTTCATTTGCCCCCATGGACCCTCACAGAGCAGGTACTGGGGTGGTGGGTCATTCTCAGCTCTGCAGTGACACTGACGTGGTGGTAGTTTTTAAACACCTCAGTGTATCTACTGGACTGTGAATAGTCCACCAACCAAAAATATCCAGCCAACAGCGTCCTGTGGGCAGTGTCCTGCGGGCAGCGTCCTGTGGGCAGCGTCCTGCGGGCAGCGTCCTGCGGGCAGCGGCCTGTGGGCAGCGTCCTGTGACCACTGATGAAGGACTATAGGATGACCAACACAAACCGTGCAGCAGCAGATGAGCTGTCGTCTCTGACTTTACATCTACAAGGTGGACCCACAAGGTAGGAGTGTCTAATAGAGTGGACAGTGAGTGGACACAGTGTTTAAACACTCCAGCAGCTCTGCTGTGTCTGATCCACTCAGACCAGCGCAACACACACTAACACACCACCACCACGTCAGTGTTACTGCAGTGCTGAGAATGACCCACCACCCAAACAGTACCTGCTCTGTGAGGGTCCATGGGGGTCCTGACCACTGAAGAACAGGGTAACAGAGTATCAGAGAAACAGATGGACTACAGTCTGTAACTGTAGAACTACAGAGTGCAGCTATACAGTCAGTGGAGCTGATAAATTTCAGAAATATTACATATAGATACTTCTAATAGATATGGTTCGTATTTTAAACTGTGTGAGTTAGTGTGTGTGTGTGTGCCGAGTCTCTGGTTGGGGAGCAGGTGAAGGAGGGAGCTGCATTATTAATGCTGTTTGAGGAATGCAAAGCGAAGTAAGGAAGCTCTTTGATCTTGTGTAGACAATGTGTCACGATCCATCCTGCGCAAACGGCACCTCAGCGCTTTTATCCTCCTCATTTACCTCGGATAGACGGGAGAGGACTCACAATTACCGAGCTGTTGTGAGATTATTATTTTGCCTGAACTTTCCTTTAGTGACTGAGAGACTGTTGCTTTGCCAGCAGTGCAGGAACGCATGAGTTATTTACAGAAAACCTCTCACAGATTACACGCCGCCGTGACCACGAGTGTCACACGAGGATGTAATTGCAATGCGCAACTAAGTTAGTTATGCAAATGAGTGTTAATTCTAAACAAATCTGAAGAGACTTCCCCTCCCGCAGTCTGAGCCTGGGATTCATAGAATTAGGCATAAAATATGCTCTCGTTAATCAAAATGATGTAGACTGTAATGTTCCATCAAATACAGCTATGATGAGGAATGCACAGTAATTAGAGCTGTAAACGAATGAATACGATAAGTAGGCTCTTAATATGTTGTTGTTTTACAAATGTTTGGAGTCCACCGGATAAAGAATCAATTAATCAACCAATCAGGTCACTTGATGTGTTGAAGCACATCAGCCTGCTATTATAATCTGCTTTGTATCCCAGCAGACTCTGTTCATTTTTTGAGTCAGTTAGGAGAATTGAATAAAAATGGAACCGTATGATTATATGAATCACTGACAAAAAGAGGAAGATCTTTGGAGAACATGAGCAGGGTATGTGTGAAAATGAAAAAGAGTTCAATGAAAACTCAAATTTAGCCACTTTTTCCTCCCCTTAACCCAAACGTAGTCAAACAGCCAACACATGTTTGGTGTCAGAAGTTTGCTTCGTTAGTTTACTATATTTCCAAAAGTATTCGCTCGTCTGGCTTCACACACATATGAACTTGAGTGAGCTCCCATTCTTAATCCATAGGGTTTAATATGATGTCGGCCCACCCTTTGCAGCTATAACAGCTTCAACTCTTCTGGGAAGGCTTTCCACAAGGGTTAGGAGTGTTTATGGGAATTTTTGACCGTTCTTCCAGAAGCGCATTTGTGAGGTCAGACGCTGATGTTGGACGAGAAGGCCTGGCTCACAGTCTCCGCTCTAATTCAGCCCAAAGGTGTTCTATGGGGTTGAGGTCAGGACTCTGTGCAGGCCAGTCAAGTTCTTCCACACCAAACTGGCTCATCCACGTCTTTATGGACCTGCTTTGTGCACTGGTGTGCAGTCATGTTGGAACAGGAAGGGGCCGTCCCCAAACTGTTCCCACAAAGTTGGGAGCGTGAAATTGTCCAGAATCTCTTGGTGCTGAAGCTTTAAGAGTTCCTTTCACTGGAACTAAGGGGCCGAGCCCAACTCCTGAAAAACACCCCCACACCATGATCCCCCCTCCACCAAACTTTACACTCGGCACAATGCAGTCAGACAAGTACCGTCTCCTGGCAACCGCTAAACCCAGACTCATCCATCGGATTCCCAGACGGAGAAGCGTGATTGGTCACTCCAGAGAACTCGTCTCCACTGCTCTAGAGTCCAGTGGCGGCGCTTTACTCCACTGCATTCCACGCTTTGCATTGCGCTTGGTGATGTAAGGCTTGGATGCAGCTGCTCGGCCATGGAAACCCATTCCATGAAGCTCTCTACGCTGTTCTTGAGCTGATCTGAAGGCCACGTGAAGTTTGGAGGTCTGTAGTGATTGACTCTGCAGAAAGTCGGTGACTTCTGCGCACTATGCCCCTCAGCATCCGCTGACCGCTCTGTCATTTTACGTGGCCGACCACTTCGTGGCTGAGTGGAAGGAACTTGATTTACGACAAAAGGAGGAAACAAATGCAGGCTGTTGAGTTCGTTGAAGGTCTAACTCTAAATCTTTGGAATTATACTTACATACAACCATGATATTCTAATATTACACACTTAAAAAGATTATTACTCAAGGGTTCTTTAGTAAAGAAAACGGTTCTATGAAGCTCTTCTATTGTTACAAGCTTGATTACAATAGAAGAACCGTGTTTGGTGCTATATAGAACCATTCACAATAAGGTTCTATTTAGAACCATCTACAGCGCATGATGCAACAAACCTTTTAATCATGTACAGGGTTCATTGAGTGTTCGTGGTTCTGTCTAGAGCTATTTTCATTACTAAAGAACCCTTGAAAAATTCTCTTTAAGCACATATTTAGTAACAAAAAAGCCCCCTTTTACCCTGGTCTTCAGTGGTCAGGACCCCCATGGACCCTCACAGAGCAGGTACTGTTTGGGTGGTGGGTCATTCTCAGCACTGCAGGAACACTGACGTGGTGGTGGTGGTGTGTTAGCGTGTGTTGTGCTGGTGTGAGTGGATCAGACACAGCAGTATGGAAGCTCTAGTCCTTCATCAGTGGTCACAGGACACTGTTGGCTGGATATTTTTGGTTGGTGGACTATTCTCAGTCCAGCAGCGACTCTGAGGTGTTTAAAAACTCCCGCAGCACTGCTGTGTCTGATCCACTCAGACCAGCACAACACACACTAACACACCACCATCACCACCATGTCAGTGCTACTGCAGTGCTGAGAATGACCCACCACCCAAACAGTACCTGCTCTGTGAGGGTCCATGAGGGTCCTGACCACTGAAGAACAGGGTAACAGAGTATCAGAGAAACAGATGGACTACAGTCTGTAACTGTAGAACTACAGAGTGCAGCTATATGGTCAGTGGAGCTGATAAAGTGGACAGTGAGCGGAGAAACAAGGAGGTGGTCAGAATGCTATGCCTGACTGGTGTTTATACAGGCGTCAAGATAAACTCCACTGTCTATAAACACACATTAGTCCCTGTTCATAGATAATAGTGAGTAATACAGTGTCAGAAACCACATCATCGAGTCTATTAGAGATTAATAAACCTTTGAACGCCTCCATTGTGTGTTTCTGTTTTGGTAAGAGACTAGAGACTATTAACTTTGGTGTCACTTATGTTTCTTTCTCTGTCCATTGTTGATGAACTCCTAATTAGCTCCCATGAAGGCCAAAAATCAGCACCCAATGACGCCAGCCGAATTTTAGAACCAGATCTTACATTCATTTAATTAAAGCAGCGTATCAAAGAAAACAGCTTTTCTAACTAATTACCCGTGTTATCACTCCGCACCTGCAGCTGTTCCTTCATCAGGCGAGAGACGTTTCAGCTTCATCTTCCTGACAGGCACCCTTCAACTCAGACAGCTCTTTTTAAAGTTGCCCGATCCGTCCACATGCAGCTGCACCTCCTGACCTTCCCTTCCTAATCTCCAGCCACAATCAGACTCCTGTTGAGGTCTATTCTTCTACACTGCACAGATAGTGTCACTCAGAATGCTACTGAGGTTTACATCTGTTGTTTTTTCCCCACAATTCAGGATGAAGACTATTTTACAACTCCCTGTGTCCACTCTGCTCTCACGACTGCAGGCCGGCCAGGACTGCCATTTTAAATAGACACTACAATTGCAGGAGGACTGGACAGTACAGTCTTAAAAAGATGTTTCTTCAAGGGTTCTTCAGTAATAAAAATGGTTCAATATTAAAACCATGAACACAAAGTACAAAGAACCATTTACATCTGGGGCGCAAGAACATTAAATAAACATATTTACAGGATTATTTGCATGGTGAAATGAACTAAATATATGTCAATAGCCAATACAGAGCTGAGTCTCGACTATCGAGGTGTGAGTCTGAGTCAAGTCTTGAGTATCTGATGAGCAGGTCTAAATCGAGTCTTGAGTCTTTGTGTGAGTCTGAGTTGAGTCTTGAGTATCTGAGGTGTGAGTCCGAGTTGAATCTCAAGTCTCTGAGGCACGAGTCTGAATCTTGAGTCTGAGGTGAGTGTGAGTGTTGTGAGTGCATGATGCGCAAATCTGAGTCATGTCTCAGATCTCTGAGGTGTGAGTCTGAGTCAAGTCTCGAGTCGAGGTGCGAGTCTATGAGATTCGAGTTTAAGTTGAGTCTCGCATCTCTGAGGTGTGAGTTTAAGTTGAGTATTGAGGCTGTGCTGTGAGTCTGAGTCAAGTCTTGAGTTGCAAGTCTGAATTGAGTCTTGAATGTCTAAGGTTTGAGTGTCTGAGGAGTGAGTCTGAGTTGAGTCTTGAGTATCTGAGTTGCGAGTCTGAGTCAAAGTGCGATTCTGATTCCTGAGTCTCTGTGGTCATCATCATCATCGTCATCATCGTTATTGTCTTTAACCACTTAATCCAGATAGTGTCGTAGTAGCAGTTGGGAGAGCAGAGAATCCCAAATGACCCTTAAACTTCCTCCAGCTCATTCTCAGGGACCTCAAGCTGCTCCCAGGCCAACTTGGTAATCCCTCCAGTGGGTGCTAGGATGACCCCGGGGTCTTATCCCGGTAGGCTGTGCCTGGTACACCCCCACCGGGAGGCATCCAGGGGCATCCGGATCAGATGCTCGAACCACCTCAGCTGGCTCCTCTCAGTGTGGAGGAGTAGTGGCTCTACTCCGAGCTCCTCCCGGATGGCTGAGCTCCTCACCCTATGAAATAGAGTGTAGCCCACCACCCCATGAAAAGGCTAATTTCCGCCGCTTGTATTCGCGATCTCATTCTTTCGGTCATTACCTACAGCTCGTGACCACAGGTCAGGGTTGGAATATAGACCGGTAAACAAAAAGCTTTGCCTTATGGCTCAGCTCCCTCTTCACCACTACAGTCTGGTACATTGACCGCATTACTGCTGTCGCCTGTCCCAGCCTGCGGCCGATCTGACCATCCCTCTTCCCATCACTCATGAACAAGACCTCGAGATACTTAAACTCCTCCACCTGGGGCAAGTCATTTCCCCTTACCTGGAGTGGGCATCCCATCCTTTTCTAGACCATGGATTTGGAGGTGCTGATCCACATACCAACCACTTCACACTGCAAACCACTCCAGTGAGCACTGGAGGCATCCATGTGATTCAGTCAATAGAAAAACATCGTAGCAGAGACACCACCCTCTGGCCTCCACTCATAATGCCCTCCTGACCTTGGCTACGCCTTGACACCCTGTCCATGAATATCACAAACAGGAGTGGAGACAGGGCACAGCCCTGCCGGAGCCCAACGCTAACACTGAAAGGGTCCGACTTAATGCTGAGTATACAAACACAGCTCTCACTCTGGGAGTACAGAGATCGAATGGCCCAGAGTAGTAGCCCCAGGACCCCATACAACTAGAGGATCTCCCAAAAGATATCTTGGGGAACCCGGTCGTAAGCCTTCTCCAAATCCACAAAACACACGTAGTCTGGGTTGGCAAACTCCCATGCCCCCTCAACAATCTGCGAAAGGGTGAAAAGCTGGTCCATTGTTCCATGGCCAGGAAGGAATCCGCATTGAACTGAGGTTCAACTATCGGTTGGAGTCTCCAGTCCAAGGGTACTGTTCCTGAGGTCCATGCAATATTACAGAGGCGCATCAGCCACAACAGCCCCACAATATCCAGAGGCTTAAGCATTGCCGGATGAATCTCATCCACCTCCATTGCCTTGCCACTGAAGAGCTTGCCTATACCTCAGTGACCTCCACCAGGGTAATGGAGCTTGACCTGCCAGAGGCCTCTGGCCCTGACTCCTGTGAGGGAGGCATGTCTCCTGGATTAAGGAGTTCTTCAAAGTGCTCCTTCCACCGACCGACAATATCCTCATCTGAAGTCAGAGTTTCTCCACCCTTACTGAATACAGCTTGGGTGCAGCCACCCCAACCACTCTTGAGTCACCAGACAGTTGTCCAGAACCTCCTTGAAGCCGACCGGATGTCTTTTTCCATGGCTTTGCCAAACTCCTCCCACGCCCTGGATTTTGCTTCTACCACCATTGCGGCTGCCATCTTTTTCACCTGTCAGTATCTATCTGCTGAGTCGGGAGTCCTTCGGGCCATCCAGTCCCTAAAGGCCTCTTTCTTCAGCTTGACGGCTTCCCTCACCACTGGTGTCCACCAGGGGGTTCTTGGGTTACCGCCCCGACAAGCAATCACAAGCTTTTGGCCACAGCTATGCCTGACAGCTTCCACAATGGAGGTTTTGAACTCTGGTGCGAGTCTGAATCGAGTCGTGAATCTCTAAGGTTGGAGTCTGAGTCCTGAGTCTCTGAGGGTTGAATCTAAGTCAAGTCTTGAGTCTCTGAACTGCAATTCTGAGTTGAGTCTTGAGCCTCAGATTTCAGTCCGAGTCGAGTCCTGAGTCTCTGAGTCCGAGTTGATTCTCGAGTCTCTCGGGTGTGAATCTGAGTCGAATCTTTAGTATCTCAGGTACTGGAAAACTCAAAAAAGAAGCTTAATTTAAAATGATTGGTTAATCAGTGTTTATATATAGCACAATAACATACAGCTCAAACTTTAGGAAGCTTTGAATAAACATGATCGGTTACTGACATCATTAGCTGTAATAGTGAGGTAGTGCTTGGCATCTTGCTTTAAACACGTCATTTACTGCTTGCAGCACTTCAGCTCTATTCTTCACACTGAATAACTGTCCCTGCAGAAGGACTTAAAGAAATGAGTAAATTAGTGTTAAGAGTAAGTAGTTCCTTGCTTTGTTTTACCCATTCTTTCTCTCCTCATCACCGTCCTCCAGGAAAAATGTTCACCACAGTCCCATCACCCCAAGCAGAGAGAACCACATCCTGGCACATTTTGAGCTGGCAGCTGAGAGGCGTATTACAGCTGCTCCACTTCCAGCAGGAGCTGGGCATGAGCTCCAGGAGGATCAGCCCAAACCCAGCAGCTGCAGCTAAACGCCTGCAAACTGAAATCAACACACTTCACTCTTTCTCCACAGTCATGGAGGGGAACACTGTTCTGCCTCCGGGCAGTAAGTTCTACATATGGCCTCTATACTTACACTCACTGGCCACTTTATTTGAAACACCTACCTTGTACCTCCACAGAAGAATGGCTCACACAAACTGCACCAACAGATGAGCTTCAGTCTCTAATTGTGCACCAGCAAGGAGGGGATAAAGTGGCACACAGTTGTCAGAAAAAACAAAGACCGCTCGCCTCCTTTTGTCTCATATCTACTTTCATACTACTGAATGGGTCCTATTTAAGTCCCTAATTAGGTTTTTCAACTGGTGCACAATGCATTGAATGTCATTTAGATGAAGAATGTCACTGATTTAAACTATTTTAACCTAAAATTTCCTTTGTTTTGCTTGTAAACGAAATGGGACAGTAAAACAAAGCTAAAATGGCTTTGATTCATCAATTACTCCCACCAGTTCTGATAAGGCAAAAATGAGGGCTTGAGATGCCTAATACTACTGTTTTAGCTACATGATGTACTTTAGCTCATATTTATGTACTCAAGGGTGTGAATGTGGTGGGACCAACGTCAGGAGACTAAAGGTTTAAATACAGCAGTTCAGATGTTACACCGTGTAAACAAAGTACGTCTACAAATACTGATTTGTAATATCATAGATGGGCATGTACTTCATATAATCTACATGAAAACACAAAAACAATTAACGGTCTTAAAAGGAATGATAAAACCTTACACATTCAATATAGAGATTCAGTTTTGTTGCCTGTCACGATGGTGTTCTTTTTCAATTGGCATAATGTTTTAGCAAAATCCCCCATAATGAGAAATATGATAATTAAGAAGAAAGAAGGACTATTAGCAACTGTCAACACACGATCCTAATACAGCTGTAACAATGCAGAGCCAGCCAGATGCTCGTGGTAAAAAGCTAGAAATGAGACTTAACTTGTAAAGGGATTGATGAGGATCGTAGTCGGTGAACAGGCGCCGGTCAAATCCAAAAGAGCAAAAAGACAAGCAGAGAAAGAAAGCAGACCAAAATGGACAAAAGGTCCATGTCAGAAAATCCAGAAACGGAGTCAAATACTCAAAAAACTCAACAGGAAACACTCAGGCTGTGTTCACATTACCAGACTGAAGTGGCACAAATCCGATTTCCTGCCCTGATGTTCTCAGATCTGGTGTTTTCAGATCTGTGTGGACACAAATCTGATCTTCTCAAATCCGGCCTGAGCCGCCTTCAGACGTGGTCCTAGATTGGATCCGTATGACTGCGTGACCTTAACGTGACGCTCAGATCGGAATTCATGCGCCTTTTCTCCATCACTCAGCGTTACCATGGCAACAGCGCCGAACAGCCGTTAAAGCCTGTAAACGGTGGAAAAGCAGCTCATCTCACCTTTTTCTTCTAATAATTCTTTCTAATAATGAAGCTGAGAGCTGATCGGAGTTAATGATCTTCTCAGCGAAGCTCGTTCTGCTCGTTAGTTTGTGCTGATGATGCAGTGATTCAGTCACGTGACGTTACTGAGCAGGAGGAGCTCATGAGGGTCAGTTCAGGAGCCGGTTCATCACATTAATGACCGATTAGAGTCACTGACCTAAACGAGTGTCAGAAAGATCAGAATTGAGCAAGTCCTGTAATGTGACTGTAGCCTTTGGCACAGGGTTTTAAACTAAACTAGACGGGTCGTGACACAGACATCAGAGTTCTGGTGATCGGAGGACTGAGAAAGTTCGAGATCTCCCATGGGATTCTGGGCGATGGAGTCCATGTATCTGCATGTACGTTGCAGCCAAAGGAAGCATGACAACAGTCCCGAAGTGTTGGAGGTTATTCCAGGACTGGTTGGCACTTCATTCTTTCTGTGTTGACTGGCTATTACTGAATAAAACATCAATCTATTTTGGGTTTAATTAGTGTTTAAACTGCAGCTGACAGCCTTAATTCATATCTGACAGCTCTATTGTGACTCAGCTATGCACTTCTTTTGACAACCATCCTGCAACCACCACCGTTTTCTCAGATCATGTCTAAACATAGTGGAGGCCACTCCATTGTCCGTAATGCCGCTTTAGCAATGTGACCACATGCTACACTTTTTTGCCCATGAATTTTCCCAGCGTGCCTCTCTGGAGCCCCCGGCTACCGGACTGATTGTTATTTATCCGGCTGAGTCGGGGTTAACCGCATGGATGACTGGCTTAGCCTTTGAGGCTGCTTGTTGTTTGAATGAATGATTCAGATTCCCAGGAGATCTAATGATGAGGGCAATTAGGTAATTACAACTGATTAAGCCTCGAGAATTGATTAGGAACGAGAGACACTGCACAATGTGCAGGTAAACACTTAGAACGTGGAATAAGCAGCTGTTCCTTTCTTTCGCACAAAGGAATCTGCAGCATGTGAATTTATTGTAATTCCTTACAAGAGGAGTGAAGTGGGCGGAGCTCTCACAGGCTCCACCCATTTGTTACCAGAAGTGAAAGTAACCAGACCTGCTTCTTCAATACTTTACATCCATAACGTTAAGCTACACTCTGGTTCTTCAAGGGTTCTTTAGGAAAGAATTGGCATTATTAAAGGGTTCTTCAGGTTGATGGAAAATGTTCTATTTGATACAGCACCCATAAGAGTTCTTCTATTGCTGAAAGCTTGACTAAACAATAGAAGAACCTTTTGCAGTGCTATAAAGAACCACTGTAACAATAGAAGAATCTTTTGAGGTGCTATACAGAACCACCTTTCGGGGTGCTATATAGAACCACTGTAACAACAGAAGAACCTTTTGGGGTGCTATGTAGAACCACTGTAACAATAGAAGAACCTTTTGGGGTGCTATATAGAACCACTGTAACAACAGAAGATCCTTTCGGGGTGCTATACAGAACCACGTTTCGGGGTGCTACATAGAACCTCTGTAAGAATAGAAGATCCTTTTGAGGTGCTATACAGAACCACCTTTCAGGGTGCTATATAGAACCACTGTAACAGTAGGGGTGGACAAATAACAGCAGTATGGAGTTAAGAACTGTTTTCAAAAAGGTTCCATGTAGAACCATCCACAGTGGTTCTGCCTATTATTGTTTGCCATCTGGTATGGACTAAGGGTTCCCCTTTTGGGTCGTGGTTCCTCTCAAGTGTTGTTCTTCTTGCTCTGAGGGAGTTTTTCCTGCTCGTGGGGTCCTGGACCCGGAATGCCCTGTAAAGCTGCTGCTGAAAGCCGGTTATATGTATATAAATGAACTTTGACTGGACTTCAGTTTATAATACTGAGCAAGAAACATCCAACATCATTTAAAACCACAGCAATGCAACTGTTTTGGCTTTGAAGCAGCGTAAATCATTAGAATGAATGGAAACAAACACAAATAAAGCAAAAAATAACAAGTTTATTTTGGTTTGAGTAGCGCTGCCGTCAGAGAAGCGGAGGTCTAAAGGGAGGGTGTGCACTTCATCCACCACTGGCCTTCGTTGCAATAACACAACAGACTTTGGGACTTTGCTTTTATGAGCCAGACGCAGACGTCTGAGAAGTTCCAGCACTGAGATTTCGACACAGCCCCACACGTCAGGATCCAGTTCTAAGCAGTGTTTGTTAAACGTCTGTCCTATTTTCACACAGCCTGCGGCTCGACTTCTTCTCCTCAGCTTAGTGCTGGTATCATCTCTATACTGCTGAGCCTACAAAGGCTGCGGTCTCATGGAAGTACAGAAGCGGATGCGGATATATACGCGCTGTTCTTAAAGAAAATAGACCACCAGGACGCAGTGCGCGGTGTTCAGTGTTATTGCTGAGACGGAACTCGTCTATTTCTGGGATTCCGAATTGAAATGCAGCTCAGTCACGTCTTCCGCACAGAGCAATGTTTGCACAGAAAATTGATTCGGCTCGATGGAAACGAAACTGGATGCAGCCGGATATGAATTCGCAAACTCGGAGGAGATTAGACCTTGACACACACAAACACAGAGGACAATGAAGACAGCATTCAACATGGCAAAGCGGAAGTGTGTGCAGGAACCTACTGCAGACTTAATCAAGTTGGCATTGAAATGTGCCAAAACTGGCAGGATCTCAAATATTCCACAGCCTGAGAGTCTACAGGAGAACGGAAGGTCATGACAACGATGCCGTTATTTTACAGCAAGGATGACACACAGTGACATCCATGTCCTGGCTATTTGGGCAAAATGAGCGAGCAAATCTCATATTAGCTGCTAGGGGCATCTACAGGTCAGTACCCTATCCCATCTGCCCCCTGTACCCCCTACTGTCCAGCAGCCAGATTCACCAAATGTCCTAAGAAAGGAAAACTTCATTCTTCACTTCATTCTTAAGAAAACGTTACGAAAATGTTCTTCAAATTCTTTAAATGCTTCTGAAGAATTCTCACTTTTCCTATGATTTTTGAAAATATTATCTTCTTAAAAGTTTCCTTAACGTTACGACAGACAGCCTCAATCGTGCCTTAGGCGGTGAGTTGACGGGGTGAGCGTGTAACTGTGTGAAGCTCGGACACTGCCTCAGCTATTCTTACTCACTCTTGTGTCCTGCTTTCTACCGTCGCCCCACAATTATCGCATTTTCCAAGGAGAATTTTTTCCTATTGGCTGTTTCTTCCACCATCACCTACAGTTCTTCATCGTCCTCTCAGCACATTAAGCTAAAGAATGGAGCCTAGATAAGAAAACTATAGAGATTATCTTAAGAAAACAATGAATATTTTCATTAATCAATAAGAGAATTTTTAAAGACTTTTTTAAATGCATTTTCAAACACTGGACTGCTTTCACAGACTCTTCTTAAGAGGAAATCTCTTCTTAAATCCCACTTACACAGTTTTCATGAAGATTCTGACTCCCTAATGTCTCTTATCTGGGTTTTGTTCTTAGGTAAGAACAGAATCTACACGCACTCAAAAGCACAAGGTGAGAACACTTCAGCGCTACCTCTTATTGACCAGGGTGTGTTTGGGTTTGTCCATCTGAATTTCTGTGACTAAATCGTAAGGCTAATTATTCAGTAACTGCGTGAAATAAATGTAGATTTTAATGTTTTAAATTTATTTATTGTAAAAGCTCCTCAAATGAACAGAACGTGTGTTTTCTGATCTCCACATTTCACTATACGCTCACGATTCACTGCTAAAGTCCAAAAATCTGCGCCGCTCTTTGTGTTGTTCTCTAAAAGTGATGTTTCCAGAGCAGATCACTGAAGAGACGCCGTCTGTTTATAGTTTAGAGCCCAGATTTGGGGAAAAACGGCTCGACTTTCAGTAGAAAAACAGAGTTCAGCTTCTTTTATTATAAGGGTTTAAAATGACGTCACCGTCTATTAGACTGGAGAGAAGAGCTACAGCCTCACACGACGCCCAGCTTCTGAATGGAGCTTATGGAGTATGAACGTTATGGAGAACATGACGGAGTGCGGTTTGGAACCACTGGTGGTTCCAAAGGGCCAATGAGTTGAAAAGGTTAAGAACCCGTCGTGAATCTGACGTAGGCGTTTTATTAGGATCTTCCTCAACAACACATTTAAGAGCAAACTCAGTGCTTGTACATTGCAAATTGTTACCTGTAGGTACGTTAAAGGCCAGATTTTTCTCCACGCTTCCACCTCCAGAGTACTGCGTCTGGCTGGAAGTGATGTGCTTTGATACAGCTTTTTGATGATTCATCCATCCCATCCATCCATTTTCTGATGATTCGCTCATTTAAATTGTTCTTTTTTTCCCTTCTAGTGATGGAAAGAGTGTGAAAGGTTGTGCACCCAGCTTGTGTTATGATGACAGAAGTCCATTAGAAGTCCAACACCCTATTAACCATGAAGGATATCATGATAACCACCTGCATCCACCTAGCAACCACCTGTCATATCATAGTAACCGCCTAGCAACACCATGGCAACCACCTGGGATACCAAAGCAACAACATAGCAACACCCTAAGCATCTGGGACACCATCTATCAAGATCTTAGCAAGATTAAGCTGTGCAATTACTCTGGATTATCCCATATCAGGATATGCACTTTTCTAGTTACCGTGTTCGATTCGTTAAGCGTATGCATATCGTCGTTAATTGAGCCAGGCGTGTGTTTTTGTTAGGGTGTGTCTAAATAGCCCTGTTTAATAGAAATACAATATATTTGATTGGAGCAAATTCATGTGTTATAGTCTTGACTAATAATAATAATAATAATAATAATAATAATAATAAACAAACATGTCAGTGTGTCCACACATTTTACTGGCGCTGTGAATGTGATTGGACCGCTCCTCTGGCACATGAGCGCACACACTGATTGTACACAGAGCGAGGCGTAAGAACATGAAATGAAAGTTCGTGTGAGTGTGAGGACACATGGCTGGGGAGCCGCCTCAGTGAAGTCGGGGATGACAACTTAATTGAAATTGCATTCTGGATTCTGGAGGGAAATGAAAGACGTCCAGCTAATCTCACTGATGGAGCATGAATTAGTGAGGACGGCCTGTCATTTCTCAGCGGCTCGTTAAAGAAGCCAGGGTCACTGAGGGTTTTAATTGACCTGAAAGTTCAAGGGAGCTGTACCTTCATGGCCAGAAACTCAGGAAGAGACACATGCTTAGTTTTATCGGCTTTTAATTAAATCAGCTCACCTTAAAAGAAGCACAAGAATCCCATGAGACCAAGGAAGCACACCCTCAAAGGAAAATCAAGTACAGACGAATAACAGACCGTTTCAGCTCAGGAATTCATGGCTCATTAGTTCTGAAGAGACTTGCTGCTCAAGACCGTCAGCCTGACGCCGCTCGCTCATTTCTTGTGTTGCTAAAAAACTGCCACTTACATATAAACAAACACATTTTGCTCAGATTCCCTCCTTTACTTTATATGTAACTGACCAGCCAAGACATATTTGGCTGAAGTGTGCTTCTTTAGCTTTGGCACTGGAGCTACTAGGCTAATATAGCTAACAAGATGGAAGCTCAAACCCACCAATTAGCGTGACACTGATGCCTAAATCATCGCTCACTCACCTGAAGCCACGTGGAGCGGTTCAGTATCTCCCCTAGACGTGAGTATGTGGTTCCTGACACTGCATGACTCACTGTTATCTGTAGACATGTGCTATAGTACATTAGCATGTACAGATTGTTTGTAATCACTTCAATGAATTCCAAAAGTTCACTGTATCACTATATTAAAGCACTCTTTAATTACTTTCCTTTACTTTACAATTAAATGCGATGGAAATAAGTCTTTTTGTAGGTTATTAACAAAGATAATATTATTAACAATGCATGCCAAAGCAATGGAATAGCAACACCTTAACAACCTCCTGGGAAAGCATTGCAAAGGCCTAGCAGCATGTTAGCAACCACCTGGGAATATACTGCAAAAGCATTGCAACACCTTAGCAACCACCTGGGATGCCACAGCAATGGCCTAGCGATACCTTAGCAACCAACTGGGAATACACTGCAATGGTCTAGCAACCACCGGACATAGTGTTGCAATGGCCTAGCAGCACATTGGCAACCACTTGGAAAAGCATAACAGCCTAGCAACACAATAAAAAAAATTAAGGACATTTCCAAATCGCTCCTCCAGGAAGCTCAGCATATTTAAGCAGTAGAAGACGAGAGGGAGTCCTTATTGCGAAATAACATCACAATCGCCGTAGATCTTCTCAGCCGTGATGTTATTGGTGATAACTCCCTCCTCGAGTGCTCTACTGCTTTAATACAGCAGGTAAATAAATACAGTAAGAAATGAATAAACTGGCCATGAACGCGGCTTTAATATGTTTTAATGTTCAGCTCCTTCCTCCTAATTAGAGCTCCTTAACGAGCAGCTCGTTGCTACGTCAGAGTAACGAGCTCCGCCCACTCGCCGCTCAGCCGGCAGTTCGTTCTCCAGCTCCTTACACTAAATTCCCAAACTGTCGTCACCACTGAGCAGCTTTTCAGTCGGCAGCTGTGACAGAAGAACAGCTGAACAACCTGGAATCAGCCAGAAATGAACCCAACACCATTCGCCAGACGTGTCTGATCTTCAGAGTCGGACCAAATCAGACTGAGCCGTAAAACTGACCCAATATCAGGTTCAGCTCAGTTTGGTCAGTTTGTCCAGATCAGTATTAATGTTGTTTTGTTCCAGCCGGTCTGTAAAGCTTCTTACAGCCCGTTTAGTTTGGCGAATGGTGTTGGGTTCATTTCTGGCTGATTCCAGGTTGTTCAGCTGTTCTTCTGTCACAGCTGCCGACTGAAAAGCGGCTCAGTGGTGACGACAGTTTGGGAATTTAGTGTCGTCTCGTCTTCAGAGTCGGACCAAATCGGCTGTCGGTCAGATGTGGTCTTAACAGTGTCCGTTCTCTGTTTGTGGCGAAGTCAGAAGTAAAAACGTTCAAATGGCTCAAGCGTCTCCTACAGCTATCAGTCGTTGCTTAGCAACGGCGTCTCAGCGGAGTGATACTGTGTTTGTGGAAAACCTGAAATAACAGCAGTTAGACGCCTCTCAACCAATCAGCTCGCGCGGCCGGAACTGACTGTTGTATAATTGTAGTTATCAGTCAGTACTTGGTTTATCAGTCACTTTTCACTATTTTAAACCAGTTGTGCTTTTTTTTGGAATGTAATAAATATGTGCAATTGCTAAAGACATCCAGGAGAGGTCTGGGACCAAGCCTGTGTTCTTCTCATCAGCTCCAAAGATATAACTAAATGTCTAAAAGCAAGAAATTCACAGAGCTTTTCACTGCATTAATGTTTGGTCACAGTTCTTTGTTATTTTCTGCCCATATGAATGGCTTTAAACCACTTGATTAGACTGTTGCACACGGTACTTTATGGACATGCACTGTGTTACTGTCAGACACCGTATAAGAGGCTTCAGGATTTAGGCACACAGTTAGCGCAGTGCTAATTGGTGGGGTGTATGTTTCATGGCTTTTTAGCTACATTAGCCATGTAGCTCCAGAGATAAAACTACAAAGGCCATTTTCAGACGCCAAACAGCAAAGTCTTCAAAATGACGACCAACCAGGCATCAAACTACTGTTTATACTACAGTTTAGAGAGGCTGGATTCTCCCTCTCTCTCTCTCTCTCTGTCTCTCTCTCCCTCTCTCTCTCTCTGTCTCTCTCTCCCTCTCTCTCTCTCTCTCTGTCTCTCTCTCTCTCCCTCTCTGTCTCTCTCTCTCCCTCTCACTCTCTCTCTCTGTCTCTCTCTCTCTGTGTCTCTCTCTCCCTCTCTCTCTCTCTCTCTCTTTCTCTCTGTGTCTCTCTCTCCCTCTCTCTCTCTCTCCCTCTCTCTCTCTCTCTCTCTCTCTCTCTCTCCCTCTCTCTCTCTCTCTGTCTCTCTCTCTCTCCCTCACTCTCTCTCTCTCTCTCTCTCTCTCTCTCTCTCTCTCTCTCTCCCTCTCTCTCTCTCTCTCTCTCTGTCTCTCTCTCTCTCCCTCTCTGTCTCTCTCTCTCCCTCTCACTCTCTCTCTCTGTCTCTCTCTCTCTGTGTCTCTCTCTCCCTCTCTCTCTCTCTCTCTCTTTCTCTCTGTGTCTCTCTCTCCCTCTCTCTCTCTCTCCCTCTCTCTCTCTCTCTCTCTCTCTCTCTCTCTCTCTCTCTCTCTCTGTCTCTCTCTCTCTCCCTCACTCTCTCTCTCTCTCTCTCTCTCTCTCTCTCCCTCTCTCTCTCTCTCCCTCTCTCTCTGTGTCTCTCTCTCCCTCTCTCCCTCTCTCTGTCTCTGTCTGTCTCTCTCTCTCTCTCTCTCTCTCTCCCTCTCTCCCTCTCTCTCTCTCTCTGTCTCTCTCTCTCTCCCTCTCTCTCTCTCTCTGTCTCTCTCTCTCTCTCTCTCTCTCTCTCTCTCTCTCTCTCTCTCTCCCTCTCTCTCTCTCTCCCTCTCTCTCTGTGTCTCTCTCTCCCTCTCTCCCTCTCTCTGTCTCTGTCTGTCTCTCTCTCTCTGTCTCTCTCTTTCTGTCTCTCTCTCTCTGTCTTTCTCTTTCTGTCTCTCTCTCTCTCTCTCTCTCTCTCTCTCTCTCTCTCTCTCTCCATGTCTGACAGATGTCATTTCAACCCAACTTTATCCGAACAAATGCTGCGTTTGCTTTTCCGTCTAACTGAAATTGTCTTTTTTTACTGCTAACATCCAGAAATGACGGCCTGAGCCCAGTGAAATATGCAGACCAGTCTCTGGGCACAGATTAATTTGTTTGATGAAGCATCGTCCGTATATCTGTCTAAGAGAGATCAGAGAAATGAAGGCTGAGGCTTGTTTACAAATCCAGCGAACTGTGCATCAGTAATGATGGGATTTATCAGTGCGCAGTCTGATCGAGCTAGAAAGGCATGAAATTAGAAATAACCCTTTAAACGTATTGATCTATTATATATTTTCCATATACACATATATTAGAGAAGACTGACTGAGCTGGAGGGGTGATGGAAACTGGCCCAGGATATTTTCAACTATTTAAAAAAGTTGATGTGTGTTACGATTATTATGGGATATTTAGCCATATTGCATATTGCAGTTTAACATATCTATATTTGAACATTGAGGGTTTGGAAAACTGTATTAAAGAAAATAAAAAGGTCTTGCATCTTTTTCTGTTATGGATTTCCGCAAGACATCATAGACACCAAGACTGAGCTATGAGAATATAATGTCATATTGCCCCCTATGCTTCATGTAGTGCATTACAATCTGACGAAATAAACCTGTACCATGCCTCTAAAATTTAACATATTCTGGGATGCCATGAATCAGAATTGCTGTTGGTCACAAATGGGGTCCCACAAGGTTCAATCTCAAGTCCAATTTTCTTTCCAATTTTCCATTCCTTTGAGATTTCAGTGAATATTTCCATGATAATGTCATGCAATTCCTGCAGGTTTTCCTATTGGATTCAGATCCAGTGACTCATTCAGATCAAACTGAACTCTTTGTCATGTTTATAAAACCAGTTTGAGACTTTTGCTTTGTGACAAGGTGCATCATCATGCCGGACGTTGCCATTAGAATATGGTAAATTGTGGCTATGAATGGATGCACGTGGTCAGCAACAAGATTAAAATATGCTGTGAGTTTCAAACGATGATTGATTGGTATGAATGAGCCCAAGAAATGTGTCAAGAAAACATTTCCCACCCCATTACACCACCTCCACCAGCCCGGACTGTTCACACAAGGCAGGTTGGGTCCATGGATTCGTGCTTTTGGAACCAAATTCTGACCCTACCCCCTGTGTTCTGTGAGCCTCAGCAGAAATCAAAGTTCATCTGTCCAAGCTATATGTTTTTTCAGGTCTTCAATTGTCCAGTATTGGTGAGACTGTGTCCACTACAGTCTCAGCTTTCTGTTCTTGGTTGACAGCAGAACCCAGCGTGGTCCTTCAGTTGTTTTAGCCAGTTCAACTCAAGGTCCGATGTGTTTTCTGCTCAGCACAGTGTACGGAGTGGTTATCTGAGTGACCATAGCCTTTCTGTCAGCTGGAATGAGTCTAGTCATTCTCCACTGACCTCTCTCGTCATTTCTGTCCGGAGAACATTCACTGGATGTTTTTTGTTTAGTGCTCCACTCTGAGTAACTTGAAAGATGCTGAGTGTGAAAATCCAAGGAGATCAGCAGTTACAGAAACACTCAATCAGCATCTGCCATGGTCAAAACACTGAGAGCGCATTTTTCCCCATTTTGATGGATGATGTAAACACCACCCAAAGCTTCTGCTGATATCTGCATGATTTTGTACACTGGACTGCTGCCACACGGTTGGATGATTGGAAGACTGCATGGATTAGTAGGTGTACAGGTGTTCCTAATAAAGCCCTCAGTGAGTGTAGATTCATTATGTAAAAGCTTTATGTTGATGACACTGGTTTATATAACTACAGGGCGTCTTCGACTGCTCTTTAATAATACAAATTAGTTTAAAATACAAAGAAAAACATTTTCCAGAACTGTTGATATTGGTTTTAACACTTGGAGTATCACTACAATGTAAGCTTCTACTGCTTCATTTAAAACACACCCTCTAATAGAAGCTCTATAATGCTCTGCAGGGCTTAGTAATACTCATAATGCTCTATAATGCTCTGCAGGGCTTAGTAATACTCATAATGCTCTATAATGCTCTGCAGGGCTTAGTAATACTCATAATGCTCTATAATGCTCTGCAGGGCTTAGTAATACTCATAATGCTCTATAATGCTCTGCAGGGCTTAGTAATACTCATAATGCTCTATAATGCTCTGTAATCTGTAATGTTCTATAATACTCTACATTGCTCTGAAATGCTCTATAGTGCTCTGGATTGCTCTACAATGCTCTATAATGCCTTTTATTACTCTGTAATGCTCTATATTTCTCCGAGGTGCTCTATAATGCTCCATATTGCTCTATAATGCTCTGCAATGCTCAGTAATGCTCTGTAATAGTCTATAATATTCTATATTGCTCAGTAATGCTCATAATGCTCCGTAATGCTCTATAATACTCTACATTGCTTTAAAAAGCTCCATGTTGTTCTACAATGCTCTATAATGCGCTATAGTGCTCTCTATTCCTCTACAATGCTCTATATTGCTCTGTAATGATCCGTATTCCTCTGTGGTGCTCTATAATACTCCATATTTCTCCATGATGCTCTATAATGTGCTGCAATGCTCTGAAATGCTCTGTAATGCTTTACAATGCTTTATGTCTGGGGTACCCAATCCAGGTCCTGGAGCTTTACCAATCCTAATCAAAAACCATTAGATCTAGATAGTAGAGGAATGAGGAATCCTTCAGATGCATCGGAATATTAGGGCCATGTATGTTGGGTCTCGAGGTCCAGAATTGGGCACGCCTGCTCTATACTGTTCATAAGATCCATAAGACAAGATTAGAATATATATATATACTTACTTCATTAAATAGAGCACAGAAAGCCAGACACAGGCTGAGCAAACATTTCAGCCTCCAGTTATGATCAGTGATCAAGCCTTCTCTGCTCAGTCTAATTGAATTATATATTTCGCTGTTGTCAGTAACAAAACCTCATATCTCCAAAACAGTAGGGGAAGGAAAAAACCTGCTTCACTTTGAATGTAAGTCAATGGAACCAGACGTCTTCCCAAGTCATTTTGGGTCGTTTCTTTTGATCCATTCATCTTGAAACTGACACAAAGTGAAAAGGGTGACGATCATTATCAAACTACGTCAAAAACTGAAAAACGATGTTTTCTCCTGACATCATCGATATATCGTTTTTAACAGACGTCTTATTAGCAATGCTTTCTCCACTCTGATTTGATTCGGATGTTCCTGTTTTTTATACCTGCGGTAACCTAATTTGCATATTTTATTGAGTGCAACAAAAATCTCTTTCTTTCTCTTCAGTCTTTTTTCACTGAATCTAAATGAACAGTAACTTTATAGCCTGGAACGGCAGGCTGCACGGCGCCCCTGTTGATCAGGATATTGGCTCCTCGTCCCCTCGTTGTCTCGCTGTGATCTTTAACACACTTCATGATTAAACAGGACGTGCCTCAGTGTGAAGCTTCCTCAGTCTCCAGAGCACGACTGCAGCTTCAATTTAAACCGCCATGGTACTCACAGCCACGCTGCTCACTGCTTCCCCATTGATTTACTGTAGAAGATCACCAAGGATATCGATAATGAGGAATTCCACATAAACACAAATCCTCCGCTCCTCTTTCAGCCTGCTTCTGCCCTTCAGCCGCAGCCTCAGGCCATCTCCATTCCAACCGAGGAACAGTGTGAGATTCTGTCCTAACACTGCTGCTCCACATTTGCATGAGATGTCAGGAGAAGGCAAACGGAGTCTGTAAACGGCTGAAACGTTCAATTTTGGTAGGTCCCACTTTATATTAAGTGCCTCTAATAACTGTGTAGTTACATGTGAACAACATGTGCAACAACAATGTAACTACTAATGATTTAATCACTGTTATGAGGATTACAGGAGTACACATTATGTAATTACACAAGTGTATCTTAGAAGTTGTAACAGCATGTTCTCTCTCATGTAATTACATGGTAATCACTGGAACAGCAAGTGTGTAATAACTTACATTAAGACCTTATTTACATTGTATCTTCCAGCTTTCCTCACCATTAGCTGGTGTTTATGTTGCTAGTGCTGTGACGCTGTAACCAGTTTCAGCTTTAAACCAGTCTGTAATGAGACAGAACAGCAGACGCCCCTTATATCAACATGGAACTGTTATAACATTGATTTAATGTGTCACATTAAATACAAAGCAGTGTCTATATTATGACTGCATTATTATATAGTACCTACATAAGAGCTACACAGGAACCGTCCACTTATTTTACAGTGTGACTTTAACACCGCACTCCTGGAAAGTTCCTCTGGAGAGGTTACACTTGTGTAATAACACACACACACACACACACACACACACACACACACACACACACACACACACACACACACACACACACACACGAACACATACACACACACATACAGATGCATACACACACACACATGCACACACACACACATACAGATGCATACACACATACACACACACACACATGCATACACACACGCATGCACACACACACATGCACATACACACACGCAGAATCATGCATACACACACATACACACACACACACACACGCATACACACACACATACACATGCATACACACACACATACACACATTGACATAAAGAAAAGTGATCAGCACTCATTGCAATATAATCAGTATTTCTATATATCTGTCTGTCTGCCTGTCTGTCTGTTGATCTATCTGTCTGTCTGTCTGTCTGTCTGTCTATGTTTCTATCTATGCACTGTAAAAAGTGGCTAGTCAGATCTGAACATTTGTGGAATAAAACTAGTTATTTTGCTTATTAGGTAGATCTTACAAGCCATTTTGTACAGTGTGTGGACCGTCTTGCTTTGCAGAGATAAAATATTTATTCTTCCTTGGAAATTTGTGAAATAATTTAATTGAAAAAGACGGAAAAGATCAGCTGAGTGAACTCAAGACCCACACATTGAAACAGTACGTCAGAATCACAGAGTTACCGAGCTTGTGTCCTGAGAGCACTTCAGTCTGTGGATGATCTAAACTCGTGAAGACACTTTCTAAATTACGCTCAGTACCTTCAACTGTTCTCGTCTGAAAACTAATAAAAAAGTGAGGATGCGCTGAAAACGCTCAGACTCGTCAGCCCTGTCAGACCAGATGTTATGAACAGGATCTGCTGTCCATCCATCACTGCTGAATGGACACGCGGTGACACAGCGCAGCGTCTGGAAACATCGGTCAGGCAGACAGTTGGAGAGTGTGTCGTCGAGCGTGCCAGAAAACAGGCGTTGTTGCTGTGGGTGAGGCTATAGAGGTGGGTGTTCGTATCACCTCGTCGCTATAGCGATGAACGTGTCAGCTGTCATGTGGTCCACAGCACTGACAGGGAAAGGAAGCATGTGTCACGTGTGCGGTATCTCATCATGTGCAGATAAAACCCACCAGGACGATGGAAACATCAACAGCTTGGAGTTGGGTTTGTGTATGTTTGTATTTACATCATTGTGGGGTCCGAATGATGAAGGGGACATGAACATTTGGCCCCTGAGTGGGGAAACAGTCTAATGGTGCACCACTTTCTGTTCAGGTCAGTGGAGAGTGGTGCCTGAACATATCCGGCCAGCTGAGCTACGGCTGACGTGTCTCCGCTGAGAAACAGCAAACATTAAACTTCATCTGAAGGTCGTAAGGGACACCAGTGGCTGTCGTCCTCATCTTTAAACTCATGGAAATATCTGATTACAGTTTCTCTCCGTTGCTTTGGTACGTTTCATTGTGTCACTTGTGCACATCAAAAAAGCAGTTTCTCATTTCTTTGAACAAGTTGCAAATGCTTTGGTACATCTATGCAAATGATTATGTACAATTCTCTGCTGTTTCCTTCATGATCAATTGCTTATATCATGTTGATCAAATGTATTATATGGGTCTCACCCCCCACAACATTCAGGCGTTAGTTCATAGCACTAAAGTCTTTACATGCAAAATGGTTGAAGAAGTTATCATAACAGGTCAAGCTTATTTCTAGACATTTCCATTAGACCTTTTTCCTAAATGTGTCCTTAAGTGGTAAATTGCTCCCAGGTGAATCTTGGCTTTCTCTAACAAAGGTGCATCTCATGAACCATCAACTGGCAGGTATATATATATATATATATATATATATATATAGCTGGAGCACAACACAGTGTTACAATGTCTGACAATGGAAGGACAAGGAATTGGACAGGGTCAACAGCCAGAGAGAAGAGGAAGAGGAGTGAGGCTGCGTGGCGGAGGAGTTGGGAGGCAAAACCGAAGAAAGAGGCAGAAGAGGCCAAGGACATATGCGTGTTCCTCATGAGACAAGAGCCACACTTGTAGACCATGTTCTCAATCATGGGCTTACAGTGGCTGAGGCTGGTCGAAGGGTGCAGCCAAACGTTGGGAGAACAACTGTGTCCTCAATTATTCACACTTAACAGGTCTGTAATCTAACAATAGGCACTGTACTGTAATACTGTCTACTTTCTGTAATGCATCATACAATATTACAGTATCCCACTTGCATTTTACAGTATACAGTAAGTGTACTTCATACGGTGACCTCTTACTCAATTTTGTGTTTTGCATTACTATTTTTTCCACATAGAACTGCAAGACAACTTCACAGGGGTGGCAGAGGGGTTCACACCTGAACAGGGGGGGGGGGGCGCTATTTACACCATGGGTGTTGAAAACAATGCCATACCAATAAGGGAGATAGAGTGCCATTATAGAGGACACCAACATCCAAAACATCCAAACAGTCAGCATCTCAACCATCGACAGGGTGCTGAAAAGACACCAAATGAATATGAAGATG
Organism: Pygocentrus nattereri; assembly: GCF_015220715.1. NCBI lineage: Eukaryota > Metazoa > Chordata > Actinopteri > Characiformes > Serrasalmidae > Pygocentrus > Pygocentrus nattereri. The sequence continues at coordinate 1,279,160 of NC_051226.1, forward strand.
CTGCACACGGTTCCATTTGAAGGGAATGGTGAAAGAGTGAAGGGAGGCCAGTAGGTACAGGTAAAGCATGTAGAGCATGCAGTAACTGTACCTCACAGTAAACAGTACATCATGTAGTGATGTACAGTACAGTGAGTGCGACCCTTACACATTTGCTATGGCTGTAGAAAAGAAGATGCAATATGTGCTGTATACATTTGATGTAACTGTATCTTGTCCAAAATAAAAATGCAGGTAATTCATAAAATTCATTTTGTGTCTCCTGGATTTAGTGTATAATGGAACTGGAAGCAAGTGAACCACCTCACAGCTTCATCTCCATGGATGAGGCCGCCTTCAACCTAACAAAACGCAGAAGGCGTGGTCGAAATATCATCGGCCGCAGAGCTACGGTTGACGTGCCAGGCCAACAGGAACATAACCATGGGTGCTGCTTTCTCTGAGAATGGCGTGCTAACGCATATTCCCAGTATTGGGC
>NC_051226.1:1292137-1362137 GCF_015220715.1 Pygocentrus nattereri
GGTATAGAAGGCGAATCTAGACAAAACATTTCAAGAAGTGAGTGGTCGTCAGGTTTGACTGTAAAGTTAGGAATATTTTCTCAGACAAAATGTCTAAACTGTAGACAGCAAAAAGAATATGAAAGAGAAAGACCACATATTTCTTTGAGCTGCTCAAACCAGGCAAAACATCTGTCTACATAAAAGTCCCCTGTACACTTTAAAAAAAATGTAAATAGCAAACATTTTTCTTCCAGACAGAGGACACCACATCCAGCAGAGACGGCTGAAGTGTGTGTGTAAGATTGGAGTGTAGATAGATGATGATGGAGCTTTAGTAGAACACTTTATCTGATTAATGTTCCTAAGAGAGCTCTTAAGTATAAAATTGTGGCCTACAACAGCCCTGATAGGTACACTTTTTTAATAAGCAAGACTGGAAGAGAGGAACCTGGAGTAGACGTGGCCTCCAACTCAATCCATAATGGATTCAGTGATGCTTGATCTGGAAATTCCCACTGCCAAAAAGCCAGAGCTCTGACATTTGCCACCCAATTACAGTATGTAAACCCTGGCAAGCCCAAGCGTACAGCCACAGTGGGCTTCAGAAGGTGAGCTTTTGAGTCTCATAGATCCAAACAAATGACAAAATAATTGTGTCTAACTGTCTAACCCTCTGTGTTCCGAGGTCATGTTCTAGATCTGTTCCTCTCTTCTTAAACTCTCCTCTAAAGGTTCTTCATAGAACAGGATCTTCATCTGTTTCATATCTAAACGCTCCGTTATCTTCATCACTACTTTCCAAACCCGCTGCAGCAGCTTCAGCAGCTGGAAACTCTCTGACGCCGTTTCACACGAGTCTCCGATGTGGACCGAATGAAGACTGAAGGGTGTCCGGCGTGACGGTCAGTCCTTAGTGATCTCCTGAGTGTCCGTCGGTCAGTTTCACACAGAATGTAGACGGACACACGAATCCAGCAGCTCCACACGGCGAGAGGCAGATGACGTGTATCTCAGCCCCTCTTCACAGGCTCATAACTCTGGATGTGAGTCTCATATGATCTCGGGATGAGATGGAATGGAAAGGGCGGCTCTACGGATTCAGGAAGGGTTTGAACCGTGTTTTTGTGCTGGATCATTGTAAGGAAAGAGACACAGATAGAAACATCAAATTTGACGTGTGGACACGTTTGTGGGCAGCAGAGGGTTAATAAAGGAAACAGGCAAGTAAATTGGAAGATTCTTTCAAAGGCAGACATTTTCACTTTACAACATTTGCCTTAAGCTTAGGAAGCACACACTGAAAGTTAAGCCTATACAACCATCTGGGTTTTTGGGATTTTGAAGACCAGGATATGATAAAAGATGTATTCACCAATTTGAATAGATATGAATTCAAAAACCAGGAAATAAGTTCTCAGTTAGTGGCATAAATTCACTTTTATTCCAGTTGATAATGTAACCAATTAGCAATGACTCCCCCATGGCCTGAATACAGAGTGCTCAGAATTAATACACTAACAAATGAAAATCTGCCTCTGAGGAACCCTGTTTGGTCAGGATGTATAATTCCTGAAATGATTTAGTTAATCCAGTGGACAAGCGCTTGGGGAAAAAGTCTGATCAAAGTTCAGTCCGCCTTCTTCTAACAGATGATATAACACTCTTGCCTCATAAAGAGAACTGGGAAGCTTCTTATTTTCTATATTGCTGTTTATACACCGGTCAGGCACAACACTCTGACCACCTCCTCGTTTCTACGCTCACTGTCCACTTTATCAGCTCCACTGACCGTATAGCTGCACTCTGTAGTTCTACAGTTAGACTGTAGTCCATCTGTTTCTCTGATACTCTGTTACCCTGTTCTTCAGTGGTCAGGACCCCCATGGACCCTCACAGAGCAGGTACTGTTTGGGTGGTGGGTCATTCTCAGCACTGCAGTAACACTGACGTGGTGGTGGTGTGTTAGTGTTGCGCTGGTCTGAGTGGATCAGACACAGCAGTGCTGCTGGAGGTTTTAAAAACTGTGTCCACTCACTGTCCACTCTATTAGACACTCCTTCCTTGTGGGTCCACCTTGTAGATGTAAAGTCAGAGACGACAGCTCATCTGCTGCTGCACGGTTTTTGTTGGTCATCCTCTAGTCCTTCATCAGTGGTCACAGGACGCTGCCCACAGGACGCTGTTGGTTGGATATTTTTGGTTGGTGGACTATTCTCAGTCCAGCAGAGACACTGAGATGTTTAAAAACTCCAGCAGCACTGCTGTGTCTGATCCACTCAGACCAGCACAACACACACTAACACACCCCCACCACCACATCAGAGTTACTGCAGTGCTGAGAATGACCCACCACCCAACGAAATTTACTTATTCCATGTACACATGCCTACATCTATAATTACACAAACATCTTATGCAAAAAATAATGCATGTCCTCATACCACCAGAACATTTTCACAACTAGTTTCACAGAGGAAGCTTAAAAATGTCACGTTACGTGACAGAACACCTCTCAGAACTAAGCTCCACTTTGTTAAGACTCATCAAATCCAAGAACTACCTTCTTTTCTCCCTGACAGAACAGGAAAAGTCCAGGAGAATGAAGACCCTTTGCTCCTGAAACTTTCCCTTTGACCTGATTGGGCGAGGTCTTTGCATCTTCAGTCAGCTGGGGTCGCTGTGCGCACGGTCCACTAGTAATGGCAAGTTGTAGTTTTCTTCTCCCAGGAGCTTTGGAATCAAATCAGCAATGGACTCAATAGGTCTGCCTGTTTCAGCACCTTCGGGATTCCTGACAACCCGGATACAGTTACACTGTGAGTGGCCCTCCAAGTCGTCGATTTTCTGTCGAAGTGCTGCGATGGCTTTCTCCATCTCTCGCAACGACATGTCAAGTGAATCGATTCGCGAGTCGTGAACCAACACCTCGTCCACGAGGGATCCCAGAGTCTCTTTAAGCTCTTTCTGCTCTGATTGAACAGCTTTAAGACCTTGTTCTATGTGATTGAGTCGAGTTGGAACGTTGTCAAGCCCCTCACCATGGATTTCTCCAGGGTTGTGGCTCAAACTATGGGAGTTGGGCCTGTAGAACCTCCATGATTTGGCGTTCCTGTTTGAACCGGATTCCCACCTTCAGCATCTTTAGTACACATGGTAAAATGATGTTTTTTCCAGGGTTCTTTGGGAACGAAATCTGTTCTATTTGGAACCAATCAAAGAACTCTTTCCATGAGTGTATGGTTCTTTGCAGAGTGAAAGGGTTCTTCAGATTAATGGAGAATGTGCTGAATATATATATGTATATATTTTCTATATAGAATCTTTTTGAAAAATGTTCTATTCAGTACCAAAAATTCTTCTATTGTAACAAGCCTAATATTATAACAATAGAAGAACCCTTTTGGTGCTATATAGAACCCTTTTCAAAAAGGCTCTTTATAGAACCATCTCACTCTGAATACTGAAGGAGCCTTTACTATAAAACACACCACACGTTATTTACAGCTGACAAATACAACTTATAAGCTTTTATAAAATGTTATGAACACTACTTATAATGCATTATATTAACAATTCATAAGGCATAATAAGCACAGTTCTAAATTGTAATGCATTTTTATATTCATAGCCATGTGAGTGATACCTTATGAATACATTATTACATGTTATAAATGAGTTCGTAGGTACTTATAGTCATGGCATTCATAGAAGTTTTACCAGCATATTTTATTTTTGTGCTCTGAAATTAACTTTGAGGCAAAAGATGCACCAAAATTTGCAATTGATAAACAGAAATTCAAATAAGGAGAATAAACAGCATATCTCTACAGCTTCTCTTGTGAAGATAAGCAGATTTAACATGTTTTAAAGTGTCCGCCCAGTAAATGTCGATGAATAAATGGGAAATGTTTTGCATTTATTAACCATTTGAATTGTCTGGACTGTCCGGTTCGCTCTTTTTTTTACAGAGTTTATTGTGCCATGTCCAGACTGAGTTTCAAAACACATCCTTAACTTAAAAGCTTTAATCTTGTTTTCTGTTCTCGTTAGGTGCAAACAGTTAACGCCAGCACAAATGGAAGTGATTTTGGCTGCAGTAAACAAAATGAGAATATTTCAACTTTATCTCTTTGGGTTGCAGTTGAATCACTAAATTTCATTTACAGCTTCTACGATGAAGATAAACAGACCAGTACAGACACTACAGATGGCCTCATAAAAACAGCGTCTTTACTGAGACACAGTGAATTCAGCTACTTTAAGGGGACCCCTTGCTAAAACAGCTTGCGTAATCTTCATAGAAAAGCAGTGACCAATAAAATGGGATGCTGGCCATGATCCTAAGGTGTCCACGACCAGTGTCCAGCGTGGGCTAGAGGGGTATAAAGCCCCCCAGCATTGGGCTGTGGAGCAGTGGAACTGTGTTCTCTGGACTGATGGAGCTCCATCCAGTACCTTTGGGATGAGTTGGAGTGACCCGGAACTGACCATCCAACACCAGTACCTGACCTCACTAATGCTCAATCAAATTCTCACAGCAATGTTCAACATCCAGTGTAAAGCTTTCCCAGAAGAGTGGAGGCTGTTACTGCAGCACAGACTCACTAATAACACCTTCATCTCAGAAGAAACGCTGGAGTTTACAGATATTTAAACACATAATGTATAAAATTATTATTATTATTATTATTATTGTATTAACTATTTTTTTAACCAAATGTAGCTGAACTGCAGAAGCTTTGACATAGTTCAGTGTACTTTTTGCTCTATTTGTACTCTCCTGAGTACTTTGAAACTCTGATACTTTTACTTCTTCTCAAATAAATTATTCAGTAATGAAATCTTATGTCATTCATTTTAGCCATTGACTCTATGGGGTCGGCAAATGTGCCAATGTTAGATGTTTCTCTGTGTTTTTCTATCAATATCTTTGTGAAGATCCAGCTCAGAAATCCAGTTCAAACCCTTCCTGAATCTGTAGAGCCGCCCTTTCCATTCCATCTCATCCCGAGATCATACGAGACTCACATCCGGAGTTATGAGCCTATGAAGAGGGGCTGAGATACGTCATCTGCCTCTCACCGTGTGGAGCTGCTGGATTCGTGTGTCCATCTACATTCTGTGTGAAACTGACCGACAGACACTCAGGAGATCACTAAGGACTGACCGTCACGCCGGACACCCTTCATTCTTCATTCAGTCCACATCGGAGACTCGTGTGAAACGGCGTCAGAGAGTTTCCAGCTGCTGAAGCTGCTGCAGCCGGTTTGGAAAGTAGTGATGAAGATAACATTCATCTACTATTTTATTCATACGTTCCACTACTTTTTTGATCCTAAGACTTGGGTAAACATATTTCAACCACTAAAACAGTTCATCTACATGAGTAAAGCTGTTTTCAAAAGAAATATTAAGAATTTCTAAAAAACCGGATCTCATTTTTTTCAGCATCTCTTTACACAGTGCTCCAGGTCAAAAGAGCCTCAGGCTGTTCCGAATGAAAGCAGTAGATCCCGAGAGGGAGTGTGTTATCATGAAATACCATCCCGGCTGTGATCTGGTGGCCGTAGATCATCACAGCCCTGATGTTATTGGTGATAACTCCCTCCTCGAGTGCTCTACTGCTTTAATACAGCAGTTAAATAAATACAGTAAGAAATGAATAAACTGGCCGTGAACGCGGCTTTAATATGTTTTAATGTTCAGCTCCTTCCTCCTAATTATAGCTCCTTAACGAGCAGCTCGTCGTAGTAACGAGCTCCGCCCACTCGCTGCAGCAATATCAGGTTCAGCTCAGTTTGGTCAGTTTGTCCAGATCAGTATTAATGTTGTTTTGTTCCAGCTGGTCTGTAAAGCTTCTTACAGCCCGTTTAGTTTGGCGAATGGTGTTGGGTTCATTTCTGGCTGATTCCAGGTTGTTCAGCTGTTCTTCTGTCACAGCTGCCGACTGAAAAGCTGCTCAGTGGTGACGACAGTTTGGGAATTTAGTGTCGTCTCGTCTTCAGAGTCGGACCAAATCGGCTGTCGGTCAGATGTGGTCTTAACAGTGTCCGTTTTCTGTTTGTGGCGAAGTAAGAAGTAAAAACGTTCAGATGGCTCGAGCGTCTCCTACAGCTATCAGAGTCGTTGCTTAGCAACACCATATCAGCGGAGTGATAGTGTTTATGAAAAACCTGTGAAGTTACAGTGAAATAATAGCACGTTTAGACGCTTCTCAACCAATCAGCTCGCGTGGCCGGAACTCACTGTTGTATACATCTTGATATATAATATGTGGGTATCACGTTGCATGCAAGACCCTTTAAAGGTGAATTTAAGAATATGTGCAAAAATCAAGTAAAGACCCTCAGACCACAGAGGGTTCATTTGTATTTACTTTTAAAAATGCTTACTTGAAATATACGATTCACACAAAACGTGCCAAATAAACATGTTCACTGATAGTTTTTTATTTTTATTTTTAATTAATGTCAGTTTCTTCATATGTAAATATACAGTAATATTACTGGCTGCTGAGCTGCTACAGTTGTGTAAAGGATGTTACTGTATTGCAGTTATAGCTTATTACTGTAAATGTAGAGCAGAATAACAGCTACATCACTGTAATGTTGTGGTGCAGATGAGTGTGAAGTCACAGTGTGCAACTAATTTTATTAACTGTATATGTAGTTCAGCAAATTACTGTGAAAGTAACATAGCTGGTGTTTCAGGAATTCCCTGTTATTTTACAGTTTTGATTAACCTGTGCTGGTCGACGAGCTCAGCTGTAAATAGCTGGCATTATTCCTCCTGATGATGAATGAGGATGGAGCAGGTCTCTCTCTCTGGAGATGTGAAGGGTAGCGATGGGGATTAAAGCTCTCTTTACTGATTAGATTCAATTTAATGTTCTTATTTTATTGGATGAATCTTTATGAATTCATTTGGTTCAGAGTTGAGCCTCTCAGTACAGGATGGAAGTAGAATGTAAATGTGATTGATAGAGCAATTAACAATGTAATTAATTAAAGCAATAATCCACTGTGGGCTGCGAGTTACAGTGATTTTCCGTAATTGTTCCCTTTCTAAAACTGCCACAACACTATCTGACACAAGACACCAACGTTCAACACTTTAATTTATTAATAATAATGACAACAAACAACTGAGCTTCTGAAAAGTCCCATCTCCCTTAGTTACTGTTGCTATGTACATCAACCTTCAGGTTGTGCTACCTGGTAGCATCTGTAACTCTTGTATTAACAGACTAACCAGGTCAACAGCACAAAGTAGCTCAAAAATATCATTTAAAATCAACTAAATCGAAAATGGACTAATAAGTACAGCACAGGGTTGAAGTGGCAGGTTTTCATGTTTAATAAGGATATTAAGAGGCTGCCCCTTCAGATGAGCTGAAGCTGAAGTGAAGCTAATCAGAGCAGAGTTTGATGCTGATTAGGACTCCGTCTTTTACATAAAATCCTTCAGCAAATTTGATTGAAACAGTAAAATGAACAGCATTAATATTTCTCTATATCGCTGTTGTCGGATGAAAACCTTGTATCTCCATTTTTCAGTTTTTGACATAATTTGAAAATTCCTATTGCTCTTTACATTGTACATGAATTTCATGATCAATGGATCAAATGAAACGGCCCAACATGACCTGGGAAAATATCTGGTTCCATTGACTTGCATTAAAAGTAAAGTAGGTTTTTTCCTTCTCCTGTAATTTTACCATTTTGGAGATACAAGGTTTTCTTCCGATATCAACGATATACAAAATGTGTTAATCAGTAATGTGAGCGCTGCATAGTTTAGTTTAATCTGATTAATATGACTCTTAGCAGATAAGAAAAATATAATCTGATCTTAATGCTTTTCTGTGGTAATATTTATTGCTAGACCTCGTACTCATAGTCTGGTTCTAATTTGTCATCAGTTTGTTCTTCCCCAGAGTTTAATCTGAAGCCTTTTCAGCTTCAGGAATGAAATGAAATCAGCTCCACCCTCCAGATGACTTGAGACACTCCTCACGGACACCTGCCACCAGTTTTCACTCTAATAATCCTGACTGATTTACTACAACTGACGTTCTCACTGCAGATTTCGTCTGAGGAGTTTTGCTTGAAAGTTTAGCGATGATGGTGATTGGCTGAGAGGCACGTCAATCATAGTCTGGCAAACGGTCAATTCAGTTGATAAATGTGTTTATGCAGAGTATTTTACAACAGGGATATGAATACAAACTAAAATTAAAACTAGTATAGGCAGTTCACTTTTTTAACTAATAAAAATAGAAAAAAACTATATAATTTTACATAGAGTAATGTAGTTTTTGCATTTTAAATGTATAAACAATGCATAAATAAATGTTTTTAAAAGTCCTGCAGGGACTCCAACATCCTCGTGTCTGATAAGTATTGACCATAGTAATATTAAAAAAAACACCAAACTAAAGCTGAAACTAAATTAAAACTCAATGTAAGCCATTTTTTAAGAAAATGAATGAAATTTAAATGTAATCCTGTGGTAACTCAATTTTTTAAAAAGTAGTACAAATTTAATATAATAATAATAATTCTGCTTTGAAGTAAAGTCAACTAATCAATAAACCTACCAGTAACTTTACCTGTAAACTGTATTGCCAACAACAAAAGTCTTAGCTTAGCTACTGCAGGTGTAATACGATGCCATGAAGTTCTACATGAAGACACTGTGCTGTTATTCTCATGGTCTAAATCACTCACAGTCTGAAAAACTGCCAAAGTCTTCAGAAGGTTCTTTACACAAGGACGTTCTGTCCTTCTGTCCTGTGTGTGGCATGAGAGCCATCAGGCTGATCCTCCAGAGGCGTCCTGATAAATCAAATTCGCTCTTGTGATGAATTGGTAATAATTTAAGCTAATTACTTCGTTCATTATTGACTGATTAGGAGCGATCTTCACCACCAGCAGACCTTCCACAACACAGAACCCAATTACACACGTACCAGATTGTTTTCATGCACAGTGAGGACACAAGATTATTCTTAGTCAACCTTTATTTAAACTTGGAACTAGACTGATGTAGAAATCACACACACACACACACACACACACACACACACACACACACACACACTAATATATATATATATATATATATAATTGGATATATAATTCTTAATTTCATGCATTGTAGCATATTAGGGAACAAATAAAACTAAATATGTTCCTTGTCACTCAGCGTCACTGCTGGACTGAGATTAGTCCACCAACCAACTATATCCAGCCAGCAGCATCTTGTGGGCAGTGTCCTGTGATCACTGATGAAGGACTAGAGGATGACCAACACAAGCTGTGCTGACCAGCATGAGCTGAATATGATCCACCAACCAAATAGTACCTGCTCTGTAAGGGTCCATGGGGGTCCTGACCACTGAAGAACAGGGTAAAAGTGGGATATATATACACATACACACACACACACACACACACACACACACACACACACACACACACACACACACACACAATGCCCATAAAAAGAATAAATCATATGTTTTATATGCAGTAATATACTGCAGTATGTAGACTGGAGTCCTTCGCAGCCTTGCTGAAGGTAATACTGTAGAAATCTACATACAGAATCACTCGCTCCTATAAAAATGTGGAACTGACAGCGTAATAAAGTAAATACACTGCGCTGAATGTTTGCTTTGGGTATCTCGGCCGAGTCGAGGGGCTGAGACCGCGTGTCTCCAGAGAGAGCTTCACATCCACTCTGGTCAATACATCTGCACTCGGCAAATGAATCCTGATTAATCTCAGCCACACCGATCACTAAAGCCTCAACGACATGGAGGAATGTTAAACACCCCCAGGTCTCTCATGGCTTACAAACCTAAAACACCGCTTACGCTCTGTTCAATGAGTTCTGACTCGCACAGCTTTGAAGCAACTGTGGAGTGGAGATTCGAAACTTTCATAAAGTAGCTTAAGCCCATATTAAGCCCCAGTAAAAGTGTTAACGTTATGATGGCAATAAATGGTTTTGGTGTATGTTGCCTTGAGGCAACATTGTGCGATAAATGATATAGATCTGTGTTCCCTGAAGAAGTGAGACCTGGCTTTTTTGTTGCTTCTAGGCAACAAACATATTTCTGCAAATTCTCATAACAACCAAAGGGTAACACTTTAATTTAGATGCTTTTTAGGTACTTAGTGTACTTTCAAATTATATTCAACTAAATATCTAATAAATTGACCATTATCTTTAACTCTAAACCTGCTCTAATCTTAAGCTCAAACCTAAACCCAACCCTCACCCTGGTACAAATCCTAACCCTAACCCTAATCACTGTTTAGAACTGAGTTTCAATAGTTTGTTAATGATTTGAACATCTGTAGATAAGCTAAAGGGGACTCCAGTGGACAATCCAAATAAAGTGACACCAAGAAATTACATTAAAAGTTAAAAAGAGGTTTAAAAGTGACCACTAAGAGATGGTATGACCACGTTTATGCTTTTTATTGACTTTCCTTTTTTTGTTAACCCTGTCACTGTCGCCAGTGTTATAATGGGTTTGTTGCCCTGAGGCAACATCATGCAATAGAGGGTTAATAAATCTATCCTTTTCTTTTTTGTTAATTCAATTTTAAATCATTAGTTGTCTTGGTTATTATTTTGGTGTACACTCATCCCCAAAACCCTCAAAAAACAATCAACCCAACTTGCCATTGGGCCTTTGAAGAAAATAAAGTTAATATAATGTTTATGAAAAAATGTCCAAAAAAACTGAGAATGCCAACAATCATAACAATCGCCATTACAATCCCAAAATGTGAAGTGTGTAGTAATCACGTTTCACAGTTTCCAGCCAGGGATCAATCAACTCTAAGCCTGGAGCTACTCTACATGAATTTTACTCCGATTTTAGCCCTCATCCTCTGGCTGGCTGGGTCTGAGCTGGTTGGCTCTAGTCTGCAGATTTTGGGATCAGTCGTAATCATCAGTTGGAGAGAGAGTGAAGTCGTAAACTGGCCAGAGACTCAATGTAAACTGACTCCTGCAGCAGCCAATGAACACCGAGCAAGAAAGAAGAAATACAGCAATTAAACAAAGGAAAATGGTGAAAAGTCTCTCACGCGTGGAGGGAAGCTTTTTACTGAGCTGAGTTTAAGGCACAATGTACATTTAAAACTCTAATAAATGCCACACTGATCACCTTTTTTTAAATCCATGATCCTCATTTAAACATGTTTACCTGCTGCGTCTTCACCGTTTCAGGGCAAACAGCAGAGAAAACAGCAGCAGGCGCAACATGTTTGTTTACTTGCGTCTCCTAGTAACAGGAGAACATGCAGGTTTGCACAAGTTCAGTAAGTCCTGTTTGGTTGGGAAACAGCTTAAAAGTTGAGCAGTGCGTGATCCCTAATCGATTAGTGTGGATCCCCAATATTTCAGTCTCCCCAAGACAGTGCAAAGCCAGTGTGATGGTGTGAGACACCCAGTCGTTAGTAATCAGTTAAGGCTTGTGTAGTGAACCCCAGAGCTCAAAACTGAAACAGATGGCAAGGCCTGACCCACCTCCTATATACTGTGGACTACAAGACCCTGCTGTCAGAACAAAGCCTTGTATCTCCAAAGAGGTAACTTTACAGGAGAAGGAAAAATGCTTTACTTTTAATGGAAGTGAATGAGAAATTTTGAACAATCTCTGGTGATCTGTTCATCATGAAATTTTGAAACAACACAAAAAGCAACTATGTTTTTCAAACTAGGTCAAAAAACTGAAAAATGACCAAATTGGAGACATGAAGTTTTATCCCAACAGTGGCGACGAGTAAGACTAACCTACTTAGAAAGAAAACAAGAGGTAGGGTTTCTGGAGCTTTAAGGGTTAAAACCGCTCCATTACAGTTTAGTAAAGGTGGTGAAGGAGATGTTAAACTCTTGGAGAGTTCGTCTGAAGTCTTTAGTGCACTGCTGGAGTCTCTCTTTCTCTCTCGGAGGCGTTCTCGCCTGAGATCAGAGGAGCCACTGTTTTAATTCTCTGAACAGGCCGCATGTATAATTCATGTGCAGTGTTCTCCGCTGCCTCGTGCGCTCGCAGGGAAAGATCAGAGGTTTAACGGAAGCTTGCTGGGGGATTTCATGCCGGCCAAACGTCAGCCCATCGCGGCTGTGTTTTTTAGCTGCTTGTTTGGCCTCGGCGAGGCTAACATCGTGGTTGGAAGTGGCGGAATTTAATTGCCTGGCATTCTCGGGCTTTAAGAGGCTTTATTTCGTTGCCTTTGGATCAACAAACTTAATAACCTCCCCGGCAGCAAAAGTTACTCCGTCCTGTTTAAGCAATCCTCTCGGTGAGCTCTCTCACACCACTCAAACGCTCAGCAATCTTATCCACTCTCATATTGTTCACTATTGACCACCTTCCTCCGAGTGGTTCAGTCCCAACTTTGAGTTTTCCAGTGAGCTTCTATAACAATTAAAAACATCAACATTTTCAAAAATCATTCTGCCCCCAGCTTTAATTTTACTCATTGTTGATTTATTTATTTTCCAATGTTGTTCCCAGTTTTATCATATCCAATTCCACCACCTTGCTAGCTCTCCCTGTGTGACAGGATGGGCTCTAGATGAGCAGAGTCTACTGGAGCATTGCTAAAACAGTGAAGGTGACCTTAAGAGGTTCCTAGCATCAGTCCACTTTCTCACAATGAGCTAGGCTGTTCATTAAGGCCCTTGTCTCACTTTTCTATTGAGTTATGGATGATTAAAATAGAGCATTATGCCACCATCGAGTTCGTCCTCTTCATAGCTCATACAGCAGTTTTGAAAGATGTTAATAACTGAAAACCGTGAAAACCAACAGGTTTCGGCTAATTTGTCTCTTCTCTGATTTTACTCTTCATATTTTGTTATTTTCATCGTCTTTGAAAGCTTGACTTGTGTTTTGGGTGCAACTCTCATTTGTCTAACAGAGCCTGAAAGACAAAAAAGATTAATAATTACTATCAGGAACTGAGCTAAAAGATATAAGCATCAACCGTTCCCCCCTGACAGAGTGCTGAGTTACTCTACTTGGTAAAGCATGAGCAGAGACTATTGTTCAGAAGGAGTTTTTGTCCAGTTGCCAATCAATCAACCTTTATTTAAACTCGGAACACATTGAGGGAGACCCTCGTTTACGATGTAGCCGAGTAATACAGGAATACTCTCCAAATACTTCTTTGAACTTAGTTTGTCATGTAACATGTGTTATGCCTTGTGTTTTGCCTGGCTGTGTTTTTTCTGCACTCATTCCAGAATTCATCCCATGACTTCACCCTCGCGGCTGCCGGACCCTGCTGATGGTCCATCCTGTGGTTTCATCTCTCCCCACCTGCATAAAGAGGCCCAAGACTTCCTCATTGTTTCACTTTGCTTTTGTGTATATTTCGCTTTCACTGCCTGTCTTACTTGTTACTGACCCTGCTTGTTTCGACTCGACTACGATTTGGCCTGACCGGTATGTTTATATATAGTCAGAACCGGCTGCCGTTTCGTTTGGGAACGGGTTTTGTCTGTGTGTTTGGTTAGTGAGGGAGGGAGGTTGAACACTGTCTTTCGTTTCTACTTGTTTGACTGTAGGGAAGGTCGTTTGTGTTGTGCGGTTAGTGTGGGTTTATTTGTTGGTCTGGCCATTCCTGAGGTTGTTGCCGGTGTGTAAATCTACTGTTGTTTTTGTTAGTCACATAATACAGTCCTGAACTTAGTCGTTGCGTTTGGTGTTTCATTCCCCGCTCACATCTCCACTTCTCACTCTTTTCATATGGTTACTGCCTGACCTAGACCGGAAGTTGAACTCTGTATTGGGTTTACATGCCTGTCCAGTAGGCAGGTCATTAATTCTGCACCTGACTTCAGCGCCTTCGTTAGGAATAATCCATCTTTGACTGTTGCTTCCAGTGTTGACTCTTGTTTTAATTTCTTGCTGTATGGCAGATTTTTGGCAGCACAGTGTGTTTCTCCTCCAATGTCCTGGATCCTGCTGGCAAGGGTCGCTAAAAAGATTCTATCCTGATGTGTTAGCTGAACAGATGGAGATGGGGTGGAGTTATGCTGTGCTGGGGAGGGACTTTTACAACCTCATTTCCAAAAAAGTTGGGACACTGTGCAAAATGTAAATAAAAACAAAATGCAACAATGTGCAAATAAATTTAAAAGATATACTTAACTGAAAGTAATACAGAGACAACGTATCAAATGTTGAAACTGAGCAATGTTAGTTTTTTTTAAAATATGCCCATTTTGAATTTGATGTCACCGCTCTGTGAAAGACTACGCAAACAAATAGTGCAACAGTTCAATAATAACTTTTGTTAATGTAAAATAGCAAAGGACTTTTTCTTTCCATGGTCTACGGTATGGAACATCATTAAGATATTCAAAGAATCTGGAGAAATCTCTGTCTGTGAGGGACGAGGCTGAACACCAGTATCTGCTGGCCGTGATCTTTGGGCCCTCAGGCAGCACTGCATTAAAAACAGACATGGTTCTGTAGTGGAAATCACTGCATGGGCTCAGAAACACTTCTGAAAACCACTGTCTGTGAACACAGTTCATCACTGCATCCACAAACGCTGTTAAACTCTAAAACACAAAGAAGAACCCAAATATAAACAGGATCCAGAAACGCTGCCACCTTCTCTGGGCCTGAGCTCATTTAAAACGGACTGAGGGGAAGTGGAAAAGTGTCCGAAATTCTTTTAGGAAATCATGGACACTGTGTCCTCCAGGCTGAAGACCACTCAGCTTGTTATCAGTGCTCAGTTCTAAAGCCAGTATTCATGATGGTTTAGGGGGGCATTAGTGCTCATGGCCTGGGTGACCTGCTCATCTGTGAAGGCACCATTAAAGCTGAATGATATAAACAGGTTTTATCAACATCTGCTGCCGTCCAGACGACGTCTTTTTCAGGGAAGGCCTTGATTATTTCAGCAGGAGGATGTCAAACCACATTCTGCATGTATTACAGCAGCACTGCTCCGTATTAAGAGTCCGGGCGCTAAACTGACCTGCCTGCAGTCCAGACCGGTCACCACTGAGAACATTTGGCGCATTATGAAATGAACAATATGACAAATGAGCCCCTGAAACTACAGAACTACAGCAGCGTCTCCTCAGTTCTCAAATACTGTTACAGAAGAGGCGGTAAACACAGCGGTAAACACGCCCCCGTCCCAACTTTTTGGAACGTGTTGTCAAATTCAAAATGGGCTGATACTTAAAAAAATAAAAATAAAAAATTCTCAATTTCAACATTTGATGTGCATCTTTGTAGTATTTTCCTCTAAAAATATGGTTTGCATGACTTGCACATCATTGCGTCCTATTTTTATTTACATTCTGTACAGCGTCCCGAGTTTTTTGGAACTGGAGTTGTAAAATGACCGACAGGAGTTTAGTGTAAACACAGAATGCTCCGTCCGGCAGTTTTCTAGACAGGGTTTCTCAGTCTTATTCCACCCTTGTGCTGATATCACTGCTAAAATGTCTTGTTTTTTTCATGTTCTATGTATTTTTGATATTATTTGTACTATTAATTAAAGAAAAAACAAAACTGAATAAAAATAAAACCAATGAAAAACTAATAATAATGACCCTGGCTCACATGGCATGAAAACATTTTAAACTAACGCAACGGGCTCAGAATTCTGTACGTTGCCTTCTGGAAACTCAATAAATGAGCAACACCAACTCCAGAGGACATCAGAATATTCTGAGTGGGCAGAGACACCGAGAGCCCTCAGGAGTGTTGAAGGCCGTGTTATCGGCACAGTTTCCACCGTTTCCTCCCAGCTGGGACACATATCGGGCTTTTGGTCTTGCTGTAGATCTGGGAGCGGAGAGTTCTGGGGATTGGTGAGTGGCGTATGAAAGGGAAGGTTTGCTACGACTAATAATGAGTCGGGTCTCTTGATTTTTCCCACAAAAAGGCTCAATTTCTCATAATCTCCCATTCTCTTTGTTCTGGGTAATTTGTCTCGTTCTCTCATTTCCACACTGCGAGAGGCAGACTTGGAGAGTTTTACAGCATGTATATACACAGCATCGCCTACTTCTTCCACTCAGTGGCTACTTTGTGCTCCACCAACATTATAGGTCCACTAAATAGCTGTGGAGCTGATCTATCCATACATGGTCCACAACTATGTTCTGTGGTATCGCCTTAAAAACTGGCAGCAACACGAACAAATTAATGATGGAAATTTCACCCATACACTGTTGGACAGAATATTGGGCCTCATTCACCCAGAAATTTCCTCTTAAAACCCAGTTTTGACAAAGATTCTGACATTCACCAGTGTTTTCTTGGTAATACCAGAATGTACACAAAACAAGTTAAGCCAAAGTTTTTTTCTGAAAACTAAGTTTTCAGCTTAAAAATAATTTACTTGCTCAGAAATACTACAATATGAGAATGATTAATGATTAAGTGACCCTTATTAGTCCCACAACTGGGAAATTTCACCTCCTCATTCAACCCGTCCGTACAGTGAAACACCACATACACACTAGTGAATACACACACACACTAGGGGGCAGTGAGCACACTTGCCCAGAGCGGTGGGCAGGCCTATCCACAGTGCCCGGGTAGCAGCTGGGGGTTAGGTGTCTTGCTCAAGGGCACCTCAGTCACGTGCTGTCGGCTCTGGGGATCAAACCGGTGACCTTCCCTAACCTCCAGCCCACGACTGCCCCAGTAAACATGTATAATAAGTATCTACAGAAACGTATGTAACTGCATTTATTTAAGCATTTTCAAACTTCTCCTGTAGTAATAATCCAATACATGGTTTGGCTAATCAGTGCTTCATTATGTTAATTCAATGCTGGTGGGGGAATCTGATGGATCCATGTCATGGCTGGGAGCATCGAGGAGTAATCTGGAACCAAACTCAAAGCTCACGAGATATCAACTACATTTCTGAAAGGAAGATCAAAACGCAACGGCCTGTGTGCCAACCAGAAAAAGCAAGTTTGAACATGAACTTAATGAGTCATATCCAGATTAAAACGTGCACTATATGGACAAAAATATCGAGTTACACCTCTTTGTTCTTTGAACTCAGGTGTTTTCAGTCTGTGGTGCTGCAAATGATGCCACCATTGCAACAAGTCAGAAATTTCCACCACCAACTGTGAGCGATATTATTGGAAAGTAGAAGCGTTTAGGAAGCACAGCAACTCGGCCACGAAGAGTCAGAGCACGTAAAGTTACAGAGCAGGTCTCCGAGTTCTGAGGAGCACAGAGCGTAAAACACACCAACGCTCTGCTGATCAATACCTGCAGAGCTCAGACCTCCTCTGGCATCAACATCAGCACAGAAACTGCACCAGGAGCTTCATGGCAGGGTTTCCATGGTCGAGCAGCTGCATGAAGCCTTAGATCACCAAGCGCAATGCCAAGCATCGGCTGGAGTGGAGGAAAGCGCTGCCACTGGACTCTGGAGCAGTGGACGTGTACTTTGTGGAGTGACCAGTTTCTCTATCTGTCAGTCTGATGGAGGAGTTTGGGTTTGGCAAACGCCAGGAGAACATTACCTGCCTGACTGCACTGGGCCAGCTGTAAAGTTTGGTGGAGGAGGGATGATGATATGAGGCTGTTTTTCAGGGGTTGGTCTAGAACCTTTAGTTCCATTGAAGGGAATCTTAAAGCTTCAGCACCAAGACATTCTGGACAACTGTACACTTCCAACTTTGTGGGAAAAGTTTGGGGAAGAACCGTTTCTGTTCTAGTATGACTGAGCCCCAGTGACCGAAGCAGCTCCATAAAAGCCTGACTAGCTGAGTTTGGTGTGGAAGAACTTCACTGGCCCTCACAGAGTCCTGACATCAACCCCATCACACACCTCTGGGATGAACTAGAACGGAGATTGTGAGCCAGACCCTCTCGTCCAGCATCAGTGTCTGACCTCATGAATGTGCTTTAGGATGGATGGGCAGAAATTCCCACAGACAGACTCCAAAATCTGTAGAAGGCTTCTCAGAAGAGTGGAAGCTATTAAAGCTGCAAACGAGGACCAGCTGCATATTAATGCCCATGGCTTTAGAATGGGATTCATAAAAGCTCCTGTAGGTGTGACTTTGCAACTACAATGAATAAGAAAAGTGATATTTAAATAAAGATTTATTGCTGTTTTATCTTCAGCTTGGAATTCCTTACGCACAAAGATCTGGCTGTGCTGGTCAGATTTCACTCAGAATCAAATCTGTAAAGGGGCTTGTCTTGATATTGCATCAGTGATTTCCGGCAGATTGAGGGCTGAGGACTGTGGGGGAGTCGACTTTTAGTGAAACATCCTGACGGAACATTTAAGCTTTTTTTGCACTTGGCAAAACGGACCTGTATCACTTTAATGACAGCACCCTGCATCCTTATTAAACACCAGGGCTCTCAAGGGGGGGGGGCTCAGCACCATCATCTTCACTTGCGCCCTCTTCTTCTGACCCTCCACCTTCTGCTGCATTCACCTCTACCCTTTCTTCTTCTTCCATAGTCTCCTCTTCTCTCTCTTTCACTATATCCAAAGTCTTCTCTGCTATCTCCCCTGATGTAGTAGCCATTTCTGCCTTCCTTGCATTTGGTTTCTGAGCCTTTTCCCAGAAGGAAATAAGGCTCTTCTGTTTCTTCCCTGACATTCTAAATAAACAACAAACGGTTAAAAACGTGTCCATGTTCATGACAGATCTAAGGTGACTAAACCAAAGTTATTCTACTCTATAAGACCCAGAAAGACCCTATAAATACCCCAAAAAGTCTCTGACTAAACGAACATTTAAAACCTCGTCAGGCTCCAGTGGTGCCGTTCTCCTTCAGCTGTTCACCGACGTGCGTTAGTCAGAATCGAATCGGACAGCTCTTCGCCTGACACTCTGGCTGAAACTCCACCCCCTTTGACTAGATCTGCCAAACAACAGAGCGATCTATATTCTGATTGGCTCAACGAGAGTTCTTTATAATATGCGACCGATGGATTGGCTGAATAGGGTGTGGTAACTGGGTAACTTCTCTGAGCACAGAAGCGCTGGGACCAGTGGCTGTGACTCGTTTGTAGACACGGCGAATTAATTTTTGAATGGATTTTTTTTTTTAGAAAAGAGTGAGAAATAGCATGTGTGGCGTGTGAGCGTGTGAACTCGCTGAGGTGCGTGTGTCACACGCTCAAAGCGTGAGACTTGAGAACAATGCTAAACACCATTCTACGGCAAAATAATGATGACGCTGAGTTTGATACAGATTTACATCTTGAAAAGGAAAATTCTTGCCAATCATCAGATTCAGGGAAATAATGAGCTTAAAGTGGGGCAGAGCTGAAGATGTGGAAACACTTTGCTGATTAATCTTCACAATGAAAACTGGCTCAATAATCTGCAGCATTTATCCTCCACACAACCATGTTTTATTGAACTAACTTCATTTTTGACCAGTTAAATTTGGAAGGAAACATACGCGGGATCTTTTTTTCTGCCGGATTAACATTTTCAATAGTGGAATTTAACCTGTATTGATCAGATCAACAGACTCATCTCTGAGCTGATGCTGATCTGAGGAGGGATATAAAGTAGAGGAGAGCGGTGCACAAGCTAACAGACAGATGAAGAATAAACCAAAAGAAAATGACATGGAAATAAATCTACATTAAAAGTAAAGCACATTTTTAACCTTCTCTTGTAAAGATGGAGATACGAGGTTTTGTTCCGACAACGGCGATATACAGATACACCAATCAGGCATAGCGTTCTGACCACCTCCTAGTTTCTACCCCCACTGTCCACTTTATCAGCTCCACTTACTGTATAGCTGCACTCTGTAGTTCTACAGTTACAGACTGTAGTCCATCTGTTTCTCTGATACTCTGTTACCCTGTTCTTCAGTGGTCAGGACCCCCATGGACCCTCACAGAGCAGGTACTATTTGGGTGGTGGGTCATTCTCAGCACTGCAGTAACACTGACGTGGTGGTGGTGTGTTAGTGTGTGTTGTGCTGGTATGAGTGGATCAGACACGGCAGTGCTGCTGGAGTTTCTAAACACCTCAGTGTCGCTGCTGGACTGAGAATCGTCCACCAGTCAACAACGTCCTGTGACCACTGATGAAGGACTAGAGGATGACCAACACAAACTGTGCAGCAGCAGATGAGCTGTCGTCTCTGACTTTACATCTACAAGGTGGACCGACAAGGTAAGAGTGTCTAATAGAGTGGACAGTGAGTGGACACAGTGTTTCAAAACTCCAGCACTGCTGTGTCTGATCCACTCGTACCAGCACAACACACACTAACACACCACCACCACGTCAGTGTTACTGCAGTGCTGAGAATGACCCACCACCCAAACAGTACTTGCTCTGTGAGGGTCCATGGGGGTCCTGACCACTGAAGAACAGGGTAACAAAGTATCAGAGAAACAAGTAGGTGGACATAACGTTATGCCTGACCGGTGTATGCTAGCTAAACAAGACTTCCTAATCAGACACAGGTGCTACACACCAGTGTTCAGACAAGGGAGAATGGAGATTGGTTGGTGTTGGTGGGGAGACAGGCATGTGATCTCCCAGGGGTTTCTGGGAGATTGAGTACAACGAGCTCAAAATAAGAATAAACTGAAGAAAGTGTGTCATCAGATCTCCTTAAACTGCTTCATGTGGTAAAAAGCAATTGAACTAGTTCACGACTGCAGCCCAATGGACGTAGAAACACTGCCCCCTTACTTTGGGTGTGCCGGTTCAGGCCAAGTGAGGCGACAGTTAACAGGTTAACCCAGCATCTTCAGTCTACTATGGTAGTACAATAAGTACCTTCTACTTAAACTCCATAAACAGTCTGTGTTGCATTTCACCCCAGACCAAGCTGTGATCTGCTCCCCTCTAATTCCTGAACTCTACGCTTGGAGGTTTGAAAGTAACAGATGTACCTCCTCTCTCTCTGCATCTCCTAGACCAAGCACCATTACACTTATATCGGTACGAGACTGAAGGAGTGTTATCCAGTCTAACTTCACCAAAGCTGCATTTCTCACTGAATAAAACATCATTTAAACAGTTTCCTTCACAAATAACTGCAGTCTCTCAGCTTGTCCCTCCAAAAAAAGCGCATTCAAGCCTCATCTGAACTTCAAATTCAGCGTATTATAGTAAATTTAGACACGTGGGCTGCGTTGTAGACCAGTCCAAACAGACGATGTCATTGAGTGAGTGAATTTTAATGAAGTGATGGCCGTTAACGAAGATCACACCTCAGCCAGAGGCTTGACTGATGTCATCTCTCCTAAAGATCTCACCTTCCGTCTCAGTGATTTGATCATCCTCGATTTCACTGCCTTTACGCTGAAAAGGCTGACTTTGCTCTGTAACCTTGACATTTGCCAGAGTCCCTGTGACTCTGCACTAAAACAGCACCTGGTGTGGATTCTCTGTCTTTTTCTCTCAAAATAAAAACTGGTGTTTGAGCTTTGAGCCATCAGAATTCCAATGTACAGTGTAAGTGGAGGCAGTCGTGGGCTGGAGGTTAGGGATCCAGCCTCGTGACCGGAAGGTTGCTGGTTTGATCCCCAGAGCTGACAGTCCATGACTGAGGTGCCCTTGAGCAAGACACCTAACCCCCAACTGCTCCCCGGGCGCTGCGGATTGGGCTGCCCACCGCTCCGGGCAAGTGTGCTCACTACTGTGTGTTCAGTAGTGTGTATGTTGTGTTTCACTGCAGGGATGGGTTAAAATGTGGAGGTGAGATGAAGGAGTGAATTATGAACATTATGAATTGTCATTTTCTGCAGTTAAGAACTTTTTAGTGTTGTAATGATTTTGTGTGTGAACAGCTGTTCAAAGCTCTGTTTGCCAGTCATGTACTGACTGTAAAACTGGCTTAAAATAATAAAAAAATAGAGTAGAGCAAAAACTTCATTTCTTACCACATGAAGTAATTTTAGGTTGAACTTACTTAGATTTTGGTAAAGTTTGGGTAGAGTTGTGATTGTTTTGGTAGTGACAAAATTCCAACCATTCCAACCATTTCCAATTAAAATATCATTTTTAATGAACATAATTAAGGTATATGGTCAGACAAAACTATCAGGGAGAGTTCTTTCTACTGAAAACTGCAATTAGGACTAAATCAAAAGAGACCAGTTTAGCAAACTCAGAAAGAGGAATTTCAACAGATCTACCAAGCCACTTTTCACAGTGCACTGAATAATTAATATATTCCTTCAACATTCTAATAAAGTAATAACACATTTGGGCATTTATTAAGTATTAGTCAGTATTAAGTATTTTACAATGTGTCACTGTAAACTGAGTTTAGTTGGTCTTTAAATATTGATTAACTGCCTAATAACTGCTGCTTATTGCAGGTCAGGTGAACTGAGAAGTGCAATTGCTCATAAAAAGAAGAAACATGGGAAATAACTGGTGTGTTAGTCTGGTTAATTATGCTAATGATCTGTTAATTAATCTACATTTATCTATCTGCCACTCTGCAGTTTTGAGCCATCGTGTATATTTTCCTTCACATCCTCAGCTGTTTTCCAGTCTTCAGAGAGCTGTGTTTACATTTTCACCAGTCGCTGCTCTTTACTGCCTATTACAGTAGGGATACATCGCATGGTCATTAATGCCTAATCAATCACTGGTAATCAATGACCTGTTAACAACATAATAAATGATAAATTTCCAACCCTTAATATAAAAGGTTACAGAGAAAAGAACAGTGTGCAAGAAAGACGACGGAATTCTGATTTATGCTTTCATATTTTTTTTTACTGGTTTTCTTTTTATTGTTCATTTAATAAATTAATCAATAAAGTATCTATCCATCTACATCCCCTCTAGATGATGATGATGATTTTGACTCTGTATTTAAGGCATTTCAGCTAAAACATTACAACTCTTTCAATACATTAACATTTTTCCTGCTGTATATTTGTCATAAATAAATAAATAAATAAATAAATAAATAAATCTGCTCACATCAAATTTAGGTGAGGTCATAAAGGAAAGGTTTTATTTTTTTACCTCATTAAAGATGTTCATAGTCTTTTCATTTACAATTATTGAGCAGAGCCATGGCACTTTGTAAGACCAGACAGCACGAACAAGAAAAGTGTGCCTGGGAATTTGGGAAGATTTTTATTTCCCATACAGAGTGAATAGTGAATGTTTAAAAAAATTAAAAGCTAAATGCCACAAACACTGTCACACATTAGCAACCACCCTTTAAACCACCTGGGATACCTCAGCAACAGACTAGCAACACTTTAACAACCACCTGGGATACCATAGCGATGGCCTAGCAACCCCTTCAAACCAACTGCAATACTAAAGCAACAGCCAAGCAACACATTAGCGACCACTGGGATCCTGCAGGAACAGCATAATGACATCTTAGCACCCACCTGGGATGTCATCGTTATACCCTAGCAACACCTTAACAACCACCTGGGATGCCACAGTAATGGCCAAGGAACAGTTTGATCAGCAGATCAACAGTGAAACACTAGCAGATTTAACGTCGCCCCCTGCTGGAGAAACCTCAGACTGCTAGATGGCACATCCACATACTTTATATACAGTGATGTTTGCTGTTATAGTGGAGCAACTCTGGAATTCAGCTATAGATCTCTTTGGGAAACCACACAGTATTATATTTTCATAAAATTACATAATTTTAATAATGTTTAAATATGTAAAATAAGTTTAATGTTTAACAGTATAAAATAAAAAATTAGACCTCCAGTTCTCTCTCAAAACATCAGCTATCAATTATTCAAAAACACAAGTAAAACAGCAAATTATATGTAAAGAACTGCTGTGTTTTGGCTTTGGATTCTGGCTAAACACATCCTTAAGCTTTGTTTTGGTCAGGAATTTTAGGTTCAGTGCAGATCTATTGATCAATCTAAAGCGTTTACTGACCTACTGTAAAGCTTCCTTTCTATCCACGGTAGCATGTAAACTGGAGCAGAAGCAGCAAGTTTGACCCTCTGGGCTCTGAGGTCATCTTCTTGATTTCTGCTCATCTTCTCCTCAAGTTCTCCTTTAAAGGCTCTTCATAGAACATGATAATGATACGCTCCGTTATCTTCATCACTGCTTTCCAAACCCGCTGCAGCAGCTTCAGCAGCTGGAAACTCTCTGACGCCGTTTCACACGAGTCTCCGATGTGGACTGAATGAAGAATGAAGGGTTTCCGGCGTGACGGTCAGTCCTTAGGGATCTCCTGAGTGTCCGTCGGTCAGTTTCACACAGAATGTAGACGGACACACAAATCCAGCAGCTCCACACGGTGAGAGGCAGATGACGTGTATCTCAGCCCCTCTTCACAGGCTCATAACTCCAGATGTGAGTGTCGTAGGATCTCGTGATGAGATGGGATGGAAAGGGCGGCTCTACGGATTCAGGAAGGGATTGAACTGGATTTCTGAGCTGGATCATCACAAAGAGACACACAGAGATAGAGACAGAGAATTTGATGCACGGGTGAGTTTGTGGACCCCAGAGGGTTAATGTGGAAAGAGTGAACACACACTTTAATGAGGGCTGGTGAAGCACTCTGTCTTTGTTGTCTTCGGTCAGAGTCCATGGGGAAGTCAGAGTTGTGAGCTTTGTGATGTGTTTTCGATGTCGTCCATCGCCCTGAACACACTGATCCAGAAACACAGCCCACGTTTACTGAAGCTGCTTTCAAAGCCAGCCTGTGGGGCAGAAACCAGTAAAAGAGTAAATAAAACTCTCACTCTTCACCAAACATGAGGCTTCTGAGAGTTTGTCGTCTGTCAGCACAGCCCCCTCATGTTGGGCCAATTATTTTGTGCGTCCCCTCTTTGGAGCTCAACTGAAATCCACCGTCTGTGAGGTTGTAAAGCATTTCAAGAGTATTACAAGAGTACATCTTAACAAGGCACCTGTTGACTCTTCACACTGCAGCATATGGTCTCAACTGTAACTCCTCACTCTCATAACTACAGGGGCACAGATTTCTTTAGTTGTGGATTAAAGGAATGTCATGTGACAGTCCTCCTGAGAAAACAGTTTAATCTAAAGAAAACAAATCTCTTTAAGTCTATTAACGTTCTCTTGAACTTATTACTTTACATTTTATTACTGCACCAGTTATTATTTCTTTTTGATTCCATTGTATGAGCTCTGATTGTTTAATGGAGTTTGTTTATTTTTTACATATGATTTAAAACAACAGTAAAAGCCCAAGAAATATGATTAAAGACAATATGAGTACAGGTTTAGTTTCAATAGTGGACAGTGAAAAGTTGGAGCCCACCTGCCCTTGCCCCCCATTTACAAAAAAATAAATAAATAAAATAAAATAATTAATTTAAAAAAGGTTTTATATATATATATATATATATATATATATATATATATATATATATATATATATATATATATATATATACACACATTATAATATAATATAATATAATATAATAATACATAAATATATATACACATTACTATTAACCTCAGCAGTATTGTTTGCTGTTCCTTTGCAGAACTTACAGAACTCTGTAGTTACACTAGCTAAAGTAATTAGAGCTCACTACATCAGCCCGTTTCACTACATATCTGGTATCTTAGCTAGAAAACTGTAATATATTAAAACAAATTTAATTACCTCTTCATTCCCTTTGTAATGGCATAAAGCCTCTAATTAGTTGTGCCTTCTAACCAGTGGTGGACAGTAACTGAGTAACTGAGTAACTGAGTATCTGAGTATCTGAGTAACTGAGTATCTGAGTAACTGAGTATCTGAGTATCTGAGTATCTGAGTAACTGAGTAACTGAGTATCTGAGTAACTGAGTAAATGTAATTAGTTTCTGTACTTTAGTATTTTTGGTGTCTCTGGACTGAAGTTTCTCCGTTCTGGGCGTCTTTTTCCTTTCACTCCACTACATTTCAGAGTCTAATATCCGACTTTTTCCTCCTACATTTTGAGAAATCTGTCGTTCTTTTGGTTTCTGTGTGTATAAAAACGTAACATGTTAATCAGGGCCCAGCGGTCACTTTGTTTAGAGCTGGTTTTGACCTGTTGGTCATACCGACCCAGTGCAGCACGCGGTTCAACGTCAGCGCAGCAGCGTAAAACTTTGGGAGAGTCTGTTCAACATAAATGATGAACTAACCTAACTTTGTGTAAATAGAGCACAATATAGAAATATGTCCACATATGCAGTCGAGACTGACGCGGCTTTTTTCTGAATTTCTACAAACACCATTTCATTTTATAGTAAATGAGTTTGGGCTGATTTATGTTTATGAACAGACGCCTACAGATCAACATAGTAAAGGAGCTCATCTGTGATCCTGAGTTTAAAGCCAGTTTTTATTCAACTTAAACTTGGAACTAAGTTGTAAATAAATCTGAAACTGAAACTTTGCTTGTGTGTAAAAAGTGATTTCAGAGCCACTCGGTTCTCCCTGATGGAAACTGTTTACCTTCAGTGTTTTGTGCTTCTGATCATTTTAATAGACGTCAGCGTCACTAATTAATGACGTTCTATTAAAAGACTGGTTTACCAAGAGAGACGCTGGAGGACTTTCACCTGAAATGAGTTCATGAAGCCAGTCTGGTTATAAAAATGATAACAGGACATCAGAGCCAGAATTACTCTTTTAGTACTTTTACTTTTAGTACATTTGAAGGGAAATACTAAGTACTTTTACTCAAGTGGAGGTCTAAAGGGAGGAACTTCTACTTTTACTGGAGGAATATTTTACCATCTCTACTTTAACTCAGGTACATGGTTTCTGTACTTTGTCCATCACAAAGTGGTTGGCATAACCATGGAAATGGAGATGGGAGTAGCATAACTATGGAATGGAGTGTAACGTAACCTTGGAGATGGATGCAGTGTTACCATGGAAATCCACACATCAGTGGTGTAGCTGTACATCATTGCATGCTATAATTATAGCTGACATCATCACTGAGGCAGAGACAAAAGCAGATTTTTGAAGGTGGAGGTAAAGGCAGTTTAAGGGTTAAACCAAGTCCTAGTCTAAAACGTGCTTCTGAGAAAAAATAATTCCATTTGACAGTTTAATTTAATCCAAGTCTTAATATGCATCCAGAATTACATGTCAGGCTTGGAGCGTAATGGAATTGTTCTGCTGTTTAACCAGCTCTGGACAGAGGATTCATCACCGCTGACCTTTCCACAGCCGCCGTGTGGCTCTTATTTGAGAATGGTCTGGGTGTCCTTTGCTATCAGCAGTCATGTACCGCGTTGCTTTTTATTAACACAACCCTGTCGTACATGGCGGTGCAAACGAGGCCCGGCTGTCCCACTGAGCTTTTCTCTGAAATAACAACATATTCTGCTCGGCCGCTTTATCAGAAACCCTTTATCTTTAAGCGTTATCTTCCACTCGTATCGTTAGAGAATGTGGAAGTACTGTTGGTTTGTGTGGCATGATGACTGTATTTCTGTTACTTCGTCCTTGAAACACAGCTCACACAGTTCCTATAGATGGAGATATGCTACGTATATGAAGCCGAGTCTTTATTTTGAACATTAAGATTTGTCAGTGTTAAATTTAACACTCAGCAACTGTTCCAGCTTCATAAACACATTACCAGATTTAGAGACAGGGGGAGAAAGACTGAGATCCACTAACAGCACACAACTTCAGATGAATACAACATACACAACGACTGGCTGAATACTCACAATTAAACAACGATGAACTGACGTTGAGAGAAAGAACCTACAGGTTCCTCAAACAAGGGTCTTCATCAATGAGGAATGGAGCTCCTTCCACTAGCCTAGAACGCTACATCATGGATCCCCTGTTGGCTTGTGAACTGATGTCCTTCCACAGTACTGCCACTTAGTGGATGGGGTAGGAATTACCCTAAGACAAAGAAAGCAACGTGGCAACTGTGTGTTAACACTTTGTGCTTCACTGGATGAAGTGTTTAACACTTAAAGTGGTGTAAAAGACCAGCAGCACATGAAGCCTAACTTTAACTCAAACTGATCTGGACGTGGATTCCCGGCGAGAAAGTGTTAAAGGGAACATTCTCAGTATCGATTAAATGTTGGCACATTTACTGTCTTTTTTAAGAACACACCACCGAGGTTACTTGTGAAATGAATAACTATTTAAAGTTTTAATTCTCATTGATTTCAATGAAGGGCTCAAACCTCTAAGAGCTTAATATCTAAAGAATAAGGTCACAAATAGTGAACAGCTATTTCAAAGCATGATGCACCAACATGAAGCCTCGTGAGGCCAATGAGGACCTTTTAACAGGAAATAAACGATAGTAGTTATTTATAAGATGTGGGGTCTCAAAAGAGGATTTTTACAAGATTGACGTCTCGCTTTGTGAAAAACGAGGCCAAATCCCAGAATAGCTGTATATTTTCAACATGACTTGCATTTGCATTGTTTTTAGACCCAGTAAACTAAATCATTCTACAGGGATCATTTGTTTCCCTGAGTTTTTACTCTCAGTGAAATAAAAATGTGTCATTTTCCTGTTAAAATCACTCAGATTTTCTCTTCTTGAGCTCTGCCTTGGTTTCTTAATATTACCTTTTTATTTATACAAATTAGACTGATAAATCAATGTGATCGGTTATTAATCTCAGCATTACTGAGCTCTGCTAAAGCCTGAGTAGACTGATAAATCAATGTGATCGGTTATTAATCTCAGCGTTACTGAGC
This sequence comes from Pygocentrus nattereri, assembly GCF_015220715.1. NCBI lineage: Eukaryota > Metazoa > Chordata > Actinopteri > Characiformes > Serrasalmidae > Pygocentrus > Pygocentrus nattereri. The sequence continues at coordinate 1,320,816 of NC_051226.1, forward strand.
TCTGCTAAAGCCTGAGTAGACTGATAAATCAATGTGATCGGTTATTAATCTCAGCGTTACTGAGCTCTGCTAAAGCCTGAGTAGACTGATAAATCAATGTGATCAGTTATTAATCTCAGCGTTACTGAGCTCTGCTAAAGTCTGAGTAGACTGATAAATCAATGTGATCGGTTATTAATCTCAGCGTTACTGAGCTCTGCTAAAGCCTGAGTAGACTGATAAATCAATGTGATCGGTTATTAATCTCAGTGTTACTGAGCTCTGCTAAAGCCTGAGTAGACTGATAAATCAATGTGATCAGTTATTAATCTCAGCGTTACTGAGCTCTGCTAAAGCCTGAGTAGACTGATAAATCAATGTGATCAGTTATTAATCTCAGTGTTACTGAGCTCTGCTAAAGCCTGAGTAGACTGATAAATCAATGTGATGAGTTATTAATCTCAGCGTTACTGAGCTCTGCTAAAGCCTGAGTAGACTGATAAATCAATGTGATCAGTTATTAATCTCAGCGTTACTGAGCTCTGCTAAAGCCTGAGTAGACTGATAAATCAATGTGATCGGTTATTAATCTCAGTGTTACTGAGCTCTGCTAAAGCCTGAGTAGACTGATAAATCAATGTGATCGGTTATTAATCTCAGTGTTACTGAGCTCTGCTAAAGTCTGAGTAGACTGATAAATCAATGTGATCAGTTATTAATCTCAGTGTTACTGAGCTCTGCTAAAGCCTGAGTAGACTGATAAATCAATGTGATCGGTTATTAATCTCAGTGTTACTGAGCTCTGCTAAAGTCTGAGTAGACTGATAAATCAATGTGATCGGTTATTAATCTCAGCGTTACTGAGCTCTTCTAAAGCCTGAGTAGACTGATAAATCAATGTGATCAGTTATTAATCTCAGTGTTACTGAGCTCTGCTAAAGCCTGAGTAGACTGATAAATCAATGTGATGAGTTATTAATCTCAGTGTTACTGAGCTCTGCTAAAGCCTGAGTAGACTGATAAATCAATGTGATCGGTTATTAATCTCAGTGTTACTGAGCTCTGCTAAAGTCTGAGTAGACTGATAAATCAATGTGATCAGTTATTAATCTCAGTGTTACTGAGCTCTGCTAAAGTCTGAGTAGACTGATAAATCAATGTGATCGGTTATTAATCTCAGCGTTACTGAGCTCTGCTAAAGCCTGAGTAGACTGATAAATCAATGTGATCGGTTATTAATCTCAGCGTTACTGAGCTCTGCTAAAGCCTGAGTAGACTGATAAATCAATGTGATCGGTTATTAATCTCAGCGTTACTGAGCTCTGCTAAAGCCTGAGTAGACTGATAAATCAATGTGATCGGTTATTAATCTCAGCGTTACTGAGCTCTGCTAAAGCCTGAGTAGACTGATAAATCAATGTGATCGGTTATTAATCTCAGCGTTACTGAGCTCTGCTAAAGTCTGAGTAGACTGATAAATCAATGTGATCAGTTATTAATCTCAGCGTTACTGAGCTCTGCTAAAGCCTGAGTAGACTGATAAATCAATGTGATGGGTTATTAATCTCAGTGTTACTGAGCTCTGCTAAAGCCTGAGTAGACTGATAAATCAATGTGATCAGTTATTAATCTCAGTGTTAATTAGCTCTGCTAAAGCCTGAGTAGACTGATCAATCAATGTGATCAGGACAGTGTATTCAGTTTTCACCCATCACTACTTTTTCTCAGCTCTGTATGTTAATCCACCACTGGTTGGTTGGGGCTTTAAAGCATAATGTAAAACTGAGACATATGCAATTTAAACAATTACAGAGCAATAAATAACTAAAACTTCCTCAGTCAAAAGTTTTTCACCTTTTTCTCCATTATTGCTGATAATTGATCTCTCAAAGGAAGCTTACTAAAACTTCCCATCAAATATGAAGCCCATTACAGTCACTGCCTTTCATCAGTAACTAAACGCTTCCTCTGTCTGCCGTTGATGTATTTATGAGGCCGTATGGTCTGAATCCCTTTTCTCTGTAAGTTGGTATAATTAATCACTGCCGTGCTGAACCGCCTGCTTTTTGCAGGTCAGCTGAAGGAGAGTGCAGAGAAAGTGCAGACACATTACACACTTATCAAGGAAAATTTCCATCCCATCAGAAGAGTCGTATTGATTATATCTGGGCAGCGACTGTGGTCAGCATTTCTTTGCATCACTGGCAAGACCAGTTCAATGGCTTTGGCCAATCGCATGGTCAGCCAGGTCGAGACAGTTAAGACAAACAGTATTGATTTATCGTTGCCCTCGATCAAAGACCCTCAGTCAAGCAGCAGCTCTCAATTCCGACACACAGGAGACAAAGCTGCCCCTCGCTGCTGATACTGGCCACTGTGGGAATTTCAGATCGACAATATTCTACATTTTTTCTTTTCTGGAGTCTAAAACTTATTGGGCCAGATTCATAAAACTGGATGGTGATGGTGATGATGATGGTGCAACAGCACGCATAATCTGCAGCATGGCAAATAAGAAGCCCTCATAAAGTCACCGTGGTGGTGATTAGTGCACCGGTGTCTTTTAAACGCTGTGGAGTGTTTCCCTGGTGTCAGACAATCAATATTTCAGTAATAAGTCCACGTGTAAATGAGACCACTCGTATTAAAGACCTGCTCCATGTGAAGCTCTGCTTGGCTGAGAAAATGGACACAATATAAGAAACAAAACCAGACAATGAAAACCAGAGGTACGGATTTTAAGGAAAGAAGTATTGATAATTAATACTGAACTAGTGTGAAGATGCTTTTAATTTTAATAGAAAATGTTGATGTTAGAAAATGATAATCATTTAAAAAAAAGGGGGCAGTCGTGGGCTGGAGGTCAGGGAACTGGCCCTGTGACCGGAAGGTTCAATCCCCAGAGCCGACAGCACATGACTGAGGTGTCCTTGAGCAAGACACCTAACCCCCAACTGCTCCCTGGGCGCCGTGGATAGGGCTGCCCACCTCTCCGGGCAAGTGTGCTCACTGCCCCCTAGTGTGTGTGTTCACTTAATGTTCCACTGTTGTATTTCAGCCTGTAAGACTTCATTGCTCATCGCTAAGAATTCAAGCCATTTTGCACGAAAATTATAACTATATATAATTATAAATATAGAAGTAACAAGTTCTACTAACATGAATTTCCTCACAAAAAAACATTGACGCTCAATTTACTAGCTCGTATGTTCTATTTTTCTTGATATAAGGAATAAATGTGCACATCAAAATTACAATTCCACATGGAAATATTACATTTTCAGAAGTAAAACGTCTATTCACATGTGTACATTCAATTTCTTTGTAAAATCCAAAAATAAGCTAAAACTGCTTGAAATACAATCAATTCAAATATGACCCTAACGATTATTCCTGCCACTGGGTAAAAGTTTACCCTGAACTAACTGAACTGGCTTCCCAGTTTCACACAGGAGGAGGATTCACTCAACATGGAATGCAGAAAGAAGAGGTGCAGGCATCAAATTCAAAATGAGTGAATATTTGCAAAAAGCAATAAAGTTCGTCCGTTTGAACATTAAATATCTCGTCTTTGTAGTGGGTTCAATTGAATATAGATTGTAAAGGATTTGCAGATCATCGTATTCTGTTTTTATTTATGTTTTACACATAACAGACGCTAGCGGATGAGAGGATAGACGGTTTATTCGTCTGTCTAGCAGCCAAGGCAACAAAAAGGGGCAAAACACAAAGCAGTAGTCCAAGTTCAGTCCAAATGTCCAATAGCAAATCCAAACAACCAGCGTAAGTACCAAAGAGGGAAAGGCAAGAGACGTCGTCAAAAACAGGAATGCAAAAGTTTAAAATCACGGTTAAACAAGAGATAACAGGGAGAATCCGCTCAGCAAGTTTCAGAGAAAACAAGACCTCGCACTGACTGACTGTCAAGCCCAGGCTTTAGTACTCTGCGCTATAATGAGACACAGGTGACGTCAGTTAAAAGTCTGGGGACTGTGAGCGCTGATGGGTGCGCGAGCCGGAGTCCGGAGTCACAGGATCTCCCGGCGTATTCTGGGGGTTGGAGTTCAATTGATGAGTCCAATGCGTGACACATATATAATGTGTATATATCAATCACTGCTGTCGGAACAAACCTTGTATCTCCATTTTTCAGTGTTTGATATCATTTGGAAAAGCCTGTTGTCCTTTACATCGTGTGTAAATTTTGCAAAGGATGGACCAAAAGAAATGGAAAAAAGTCTGGTTCCATTGACTTACATTAACAGTAAAGTATGTGTAAAAAAGTACAGCTTTGTCTTCCCTTCCCTTGTTAAAGCCATGTGCTTTTCTTATTTTGGTTTGGTTCCTGGTCCTGCCCCCTTGTAATTGTCTTCGTCTGTCTGTAGCTCCGCCCTCTTGTTCTTCCCAGGTGCTGCTTGTTTTCCCTTTGTGTATTTGTGCCCCCACATTTGGTTCAGTCTGTGGACCTCCGTTATTCTGTTTTTTGGACTTGAAGTTAATGATTTTGTAATAAAGGCCACTGGCACATGCATCCAGCCTCTATGTCTCCAACATGACAGTGTTTCTTTCCTTCTCCTGTAAAGTTACCAGTTAGGCGATATAAGGTTTTGTTCTGACAGCATTCATATATATACATATATATATATATATATATATATATATATATATATATATATATTGCTGTTATCAGAAGAAAACCTCGTATTTGACATCATTTGAAAATGCCTGCTGATCTTTACATTGAAGGTAAATTTAGGGATGAATGGACTAAAAAAATGACCCAAAATGACTTGGAAAGACATCTGGTTCCATTGACTTACACTAAAAGGGGGCAGTCGTGGGCTGGAGATCAGGAAACTGGCCCTGTAACCGCAAGGTCACCGTTTCGATCCCCAGAGCTTACAGTCCATGACTGAGGTGTCCTTGAGCGAGACACCTAACCCCCAACTGCTCCTGGGCGCCGTGGATAGGGCTGCCCACCGCTCCAGGCAAGTGTGTGTGTGTATGTGGTGTTTCACTTCAAGGATGGGTCAAATGCAGAGGTGGAATTTCCCCGTTTGTGGGATTAAAAAAGTATCACTTAAAATGAAAGTCTGTTTTTTTTTTTTTCAAGTTACCATCTTGGAGATACGAGGCTTTGTTCCAACAACAGCGACATATATAAAAAACAATGACCACCAGAGTGTTGGTTTTACAGTGATGCAAGTTTGCAGAAGCATGCTGCTCATTAACTTTGCTCTTTTTAACCTGCTGAGAGCGCAAAGCGGCCTCTGCACCACAGCGTTCGTAGCCGCGCTGCCCGCTGTTATTTCTGCTGCATGACATTTCGCAGCATCATAACTGCATTTGTTCCTTCTCCTCATCACTTTAGTACCCTTGACGTGCACTTGCTTGATGAAATTACCATCCGCTTAGAGCAAATGTCCAACCCCGTGGCTTTCCTCTGCTCATGCGGATGATTTCAGGCTGATTTGAATGCAGGTGAGTCTGTCGCTGGCTGCGGTTTCGTTGCCTTTGTCCTTCACTCTCTCTCTCTCTATTTCCAGGTAATGTGGAGCGCCCGTAGCTGGATCTGAATAAAGAAGCCGTCTCTTCACCTGTTCCGCATCGCTGAGAGAGAAAGGCTGTGGCGTTTCCTGAGGGAGCCTGTCGCTCCGCTTTAAATTCTCGCGACGATGATGGGAGCGAGCAGCGCTGCTCGAGGGTGAGGGGGTGCAGAGCGCACCTTGCTGCGAGTGCAGGACAAATGACCTTCACCCACTGCAGCCTGTGTAGTGCGAGAGGTCATTTTGGTTTTCTTTTAAAGTCTTTATGATTGCTTTGCTGTAGCATTTCAATGTAGTTACATGATTATTACATTGTAATTAGCAAAATGTACATTCTGTGTCTTTTATCTACGGATGGGTTTGAGTTCTGACTCTTTTCTGTTTGCTTCAACACCACAAATGAGGATATATGGTGAAAAAAACTCAAAGGATCTTTTTCTTTCTGCAAAACTAAAACTATTCATCAAATTCAGACCACAATAAATGTTTTCTCTTCTGCTTATAACACCAATATGGTAGGGAAAGCTTATCTATTCATAACAGCTTCCTTAAGTAAACACTTTAGAAGGACCTAAAGATAAACTCTAAAAAAGTGCGTTAGATTGTTCTCTCCAAAAAAAATCTTAAGAAAATATTTTTGCACTCTTATAAAAAAATCCTTAATGTTTCTTGCCAAAGGTAACAGTTCTGTTTACACTCTTCACTCTAGATGCTCTACATAGAACCATTTCATGCTTAAATGGTTCTTAGCATAGTGAAATGGTTCTTCAGATTGACGGAGAATGTGCTGTAAATGGGTTTATAAAGAAAGTACTTTTTTGCAAATGGTTCTATGTAGCACCAAAAAGAGTTCTTCTACTGCTACAACACATCCCCCATCAATCTGACGAACCATTCCATCCTGTAAAGAAATGTCCAAGCATGAAATTGTTCTACATATAACTCACTTTATTAGAGAACCCTTGAAGAAACATCTTGTACTCTGTGTAGTACTCTGGAGTTTGTACCTCACAGGTACCTGTTCAATGTCTACTCTTAAGGCCTCGATTGCGCTTGGATGGCCTGAGAAATCATGTTTTATAATTCTGAAATTCAGAAGCCGGTGGGTGGAACTGCCTGCAGAGCATCAACATGTCTGAGACATAACACTATGAGTAGTTTTAAAAATATTAATGAGACAGAACTTCAAAGTTGTCATTCAATTAAATTCCTCTACCTTTGTTTTAGATCCTGTTCCGGCAGCATTTCTAACGAATGATTTCCCAGCTTTTGTCCAAACGTGCTGGACATTATAAATCATTCTTTACAAACTGGTACTTTTCTAATTTCTTAGCAATTACAGACCGATCTCTACGCTTCTGTTTTAAAGTAAAATAATTGAAAAATAGTTCTCACAGCTTAATGAATTCCTAAATGAACAAAATATTCATGAAAAATTCCAGCCTGGCTTTAGAGCAAATCACAGCACTGAAACTGCTGTAGTAAAGGTTATGAATGATCTGAGAATAAATGCTGATGCAGGTGATGTTTCAGTACTTATGCTTCTGGATTTAACTGCTTCATTTGATACTATAGACCACAGAATACTTCTAAACCAGTCTGAGAACTTGTTCTTTCCAGAACTGTAATAAACTGGTTCTGTACATATTTAACTGGAAGACAGTATTTTGTAAGCATGGGTGAACATATCTCAGATAAGCATGATATTCTCTGTGGTGTACCATAAGGCTCTGTACTTGGTCCACTTCTCTTTTCTTTGTATTTGTTGCCACTAGGTTAGATTAATAGGAAGCCTGCCATCAATATTCATAGTTATGCAGATCATACATGACTATATATACATACATACACACATATATATATATATATATATATATATATACTGCTATATCTGTAACTCCAGGTGATGATGCCACTACAGTAGACAATCTCAGAATTTGTATGTCCAGCATTGTTAACTGGGTGAATAGCAATTTTCCAAAGCTTAATGAAGGAAAAAAAGAAGGAAACAGAAATAATTATAATCGAAGCAAAGAGAAAAAAGGTGTATGAAAGTTTGAAAATCTAAGGTTGGGAATCTTGGTGTAACTCTAGACTCTGATTTAATTTTCAAACCACATATTAATAAAATTACCAGAACTGTTTTTTATTATTTAAGGAACACAGCATGAACTTGGGCATTTGACCCAAAGCCCCGGGTAGCCAGTCAGCAGGGTCAGCGGGAGGGACAACAGCAGAAGTGGGAAAGAGAAAAAGAAGAGAGCCGGGGAAAGAGCAGGGAGACGGAGTGAACCGAATGGCGGTCATAGCTCTTATGTGCGACCTACAGTTTATTATGTTGGAGTGAACGACTGTCCAAACGTTCTGGGAGTACTTTCCCGGGCAGGTTGGCGAATAGAGAGCCCGTGTTGGAGTTTTGCATGCAGTTTGTTGAATGTTGAAGTAAGAGCTCCGCAGGCTCACTGCTCACAGCATCGCCCGCTGTATTGTTCATAAGTCAAGCTGTAAGTAACTAACTCAGGCTGTGAAAGTGCACCCTAGCTCTGTACTCCGAGTGTTAGTACGTTAACTAGCTCAGTAAATCCTCCTATAGTGTTTGTATTACTGGCGGCGTCCAAGTCTATCAGCGTACCGACTTTCCAGTTAGCGACTGGGGTGACTGGCAAAGCCTCAGTTTCCACTGGCTACGTTGGAGTATCGACATTCACTGCCCTGAGTATCTGGTTGTTTGAGTACGGTGCTCGGTTCCAAATCAAATCAAATTTATTTGCAGCGCTTTTTACAACTGATGTCACAAAGCAGCTTCACAGAATTTCGGAAGAGACAAAGTTTCAACAGGACTGTAAGAATGTACAGAAACCCCCCCGGTGGGCAAGCCAGGGGCAACAGTGGCAAGGAGAACCTCCCTCAGAACTGAGGAAGAAACCTTGGGAGGAACCAGGCTCACCTCCTCTGGTCAGACTACCTACAAGTGATTATATTACTAATATTAATAGCAGTAATATTGTTATTAGGAATAGCTGGGAGTCTATGAGAACATCAGTACCACCGCTGCAGAGAGAGAGAGGAGTGGTAGGGAGACAGAGCCACTCTTGTTTACTGCTCTTCGGAGTGAAGAGGCCAGTTGCATTATTTTTTTAATGGCCACTACGCACCCGAGCCACGTATCAGGCCTGCAGTGAGGGGGTAGAGAACTGGTTTGTTTTACTAGTAGAGACTCTACTTACAGCAAGCTGTGCGTGTGAGTGTGTGGGCCCTTTATGTTTTGCTTTATTTCTTCAGGATTCGCCAATGCAAATGAGGTGTCTTTACACTCATCTTGTCATATTCATGTTTTTCTTCATAATTTTTAGCTGTCATTTTTACGTAAAGTCAGATTCTCTGTTAATGTGTGTGTGTGTGCTGTGTGTGTGTGCTCTGTTGAGGGCCTCACTCGCTTATGGGGATGTATGGATGTGTGTGTGTGTGCTCTGTTGAGGGCCTCACTCGCTTATGGGGATGTATGGATGTGTGTGTGTCTCTAATCATCTTATGTATGTGCGGTCATTCACCATATATAAACCAGAGCCAACTCGGACACGCGAAGATCCCACATTGGCCTTCTGGACTCTCACAGGGCTTTAACACGATCTTTTGATTTGAAATAAAGTTGTTCGTGTTTAAATCCAGATATTTTAAAGTCTACAGTGCTGGACGTGTTCTATTTTTTGCGTATTCAGAAGTTTTTCTCTAGTACTGTCATTGTATTTCTTGTTCATATTGAGTGTATATTGCTAACTTAGGATTCTGCCAGATATATTTATTAGTAACTTATGCCTAACCAAGTTTAGAAGGTACTGAGTAACCCAGGATCCCCAGCTGTATTTAATCATTTAAATAACCACCCAAACAGAACAAAACTATTCCATCTGCCTTTTTCCGAGTAAATGACCGCCCACCTGTCCGGTCGGACACATAAGGATGACTGACTGCCGAGCCCTCCTGCTACCCACTTCAGATCAGCTGTCCACACATCAGCTACCACCACCTGCCCTGGACTAGCTGCCCACACTATATTGAAGTTTTCAAGGACTCCCAGCTATTCCTACTACTAATATTACTGCTATTAATATTAGTAGTATAATAACTCTGTAGGTAGTCTGACCAGAGGAGGACGGGTCCCCCCTGGTGAGTCTTGGTTGAATGTGTGTATGTTTATTAGGAGGAGTAACGTTGACTTGCTCTGCTTAAGCATTTGGGAAATGGAGACTGAAACTGGGGAGCGGCAACGCTTTGACAGCAGGGGGCGCTCTCACAGCATTCACTACTCACAGTTTATCACACTTTAGTTCTGTTTGACCTTTTTTACAACAGTAACAGCAGCTTCACTCACATTTATGACATTATTCTGATGATGTGCCTTTACAGTCGGTTGCTAGGAAACAGACATGAAAGCTGATTGTCGATTTTGATCGAGTAGGTTAAGATTTCCTAATTGGAGATACGATGCTGTAAGATTAGATTAAATTCCTTAAATCAGATCCGATTTTTTGTTTTAAGTATTTGTGTACAGTCTTATCTTGACCTGCCAGATCTGAACTTGAGACAGGACTCTAACAAAAAAAGTCCACTTTCACAAAATGCATGGACTTCTGACTTGAGACTTGGACAGCATTCTCCTCTTCAGCCTTTACGTGGCGTTTTACTGGCACTTTATTTCAGTGCTGTCCTTATTTTCTCGAGATAGATTTTCACTCCATTTCGTACACAAACAAACTGACAGTCATCAGTCATAGCAACGCTGAGCTTCTGTTCAATCCTCCACTTATTTTCTGTCCTGAGGCCTTTAGATGGAGTGATCAGAATACTAACTCACTCCCCGGGGGACAGCCAGGCCTGCTGGACCGATCCCTGTGCGGTCAATTTCATTTCCATTCACGCAAGTGAAAATTGCTTCCATAAATATTCAACTTGATTCAGCGGACGGCTTTTCTGGATGATGAACAGACACAATTTGCCATTAATAAATACCTGAAAGAGAAGTAATGGGGAAATATATTCGCTTATAATGCATGTTGACCTTGTCCAGTCCCTCCGTCTGAAACTGTTGATGGACATGTCAGACTTTTAATAGAGTGCTGTAGGAGTGATGGAGGAATATCTGACATGTATAGTTTATCATGTGTGACTCTATCCAGAGCAACACCAGGCCTCAGAACGAACACACAACAACACTTCATTATAACAGACACTTGTGAACAGCAAGTTCATCATTATGTAATATTGTATTGTACAGTCTCAGAACACTCTCTTCATAACTAAAGGGTTCTTTGCATCATTAAATGGTTCTTCAGGTTGATGGAGAATGTGTTGTATATGGTTCTATATAGAACCTTTTCTATATACTGGTCAGGCGTAACGTTCTGACCACCTCTTTGTTTCTATGCAGATAAAAGGTTTACACCGTGAAATATTAAGAGGTTATTGGTTACAAACAATGTGTAATTGTGTACATGTTATTTTAATATTGAAATTAATATTTTCCTTCATAGAGCACTTTATTACTGATGTCAGCTCAGACAATAACAGTAATAATTTGAAGTCAGTAACACAGATCAGATTAAAGGGATACAGTAGAGTTAGAGTTCTAATGAAGCTCCAAGCTAAAGAACTGCGTTTTCAGGTGTTTATTAAAAGTGACCTCTGAGCTCGACTGTCTAATAAAAGCTGAACTGAGCTCCACAGTGTAGAAGCAGAAGAACTGAAAGAGTCTCTCCACATTTTCTGTCTTTTAATGAAGTTCAGAAGGTCAGAATCTGCAGATCTCAGACATTCAGGAGCTTTAAGGTCAGTGCAGTGTGTAAACAGGGTGAAATGGGTTCTTGGTGTTGGTGTTGTGAGGATCTGTGCTGCCGTGTTCTGTACGGGTTCTAGAGGATGGACATTACAGTGATCAAATCTGCTGGAACAAATGGAAATGGGCTGTAAATGTTATCAGATATATAAATATGTCAATAATTAAGATCAATCAATATGTTAATGCACCTTGTTTTGTGTTATAAAGGCCCAAAAAATCTCAAATATGTATTTTTGCAGTTAGAGGGCAGTTTTAACTTGGAATTTACTCTAAAATAACCAAAACTTTTAACCGGTAATATCAATTTTAGCACTCTCTGGTATAGAGAACTCCACAGATGTCTTCAGAAATAAGGGTACTACACTGCCACAGGTACTAAACTCTTATCACTGGGGTGGAACCCTCAAGGCTCCATCTCAGTGCCTTCAGTCAGGGAACAAAACTGAACCATAATCCACTGAGATGATCTGTTCTAAGCTGGACTGACTCCACACACCCCGCCTCGCCTCGCCTCCAGGCTTTTACTCTACTGCTCTGTTTTAAAACATTCGGTTATGAAAAGGAACAAATACCAACTTTTCACCTGGAGAACCTGATTTAAGCTCCCCAATCAGACCTTAGAACCACTGCTGGAGCTTTGAGGGAACATCTACACTGTTTGTAATTTCTGACAGTGCAGGTCATGTTTGCTAGGTTTGAAATAAGGATGGTGGGAAGAATGAAACACAACAAAGACTTGAAGGAAAATAATGAAAGGCTCAGCAACAATATACAAATCAAGGAAACACAAATTTACACATGGAAAGAAGAAAACTTTGAACTTCCATGAGCTTCAGGTTTTCACGGTCTTTCACGGCTCCCGTTCTGCTCCTGTCCGTGAAGGAGCAACACGCTGGGCAGGCGGCTTTCAGCACATGGGCCTGGCTCGGCGTCCTGGTCCCACTCACAGTCTGGTATCCATGCAAAGATCCGAACTCAATGCTAGAAATAAATAAAAAAACAATCAGAGCGGCTCATTAAAAGAAGAAATAATTGTCAGGAAAATACGTTAATGGATAATTTCAACGTTGAAGAGTGAAGGAAGCTCATCATATTGTTCATTATTAGTCTTAATGCCATCACATTCCTACTCTCACTCACTAAAATCAACGTTTTTAAATGTGGCTTTGTTTTTTTCCTCTCTCTAAAACTGGTTTGAGTTTTGGTGTCTGCCAGGTCTTCCAGGTGGTTGTTAGGTTGTCCTAATTTCTTTGCAGCTTTTAAACTCCAGTTTGAGAAGATCACTTTCCTTGACTTTCCTTTTGCAATTGGATTATCTATATACATACATTTTAAAGGGGGTTCTTCAAGGGTTCTATTTAGTGACTAAAGCTGTTATTGTTCATCGTCGAGGCGTCACAAGATCACGTTTCACAGCAGAAACCGTCAAGCTCCAGCGCTGCTCTCCAGCAGAACCCGATACATCCGTTCGGCCAATCAGCGCACAGTATTCAGGTCAGGTGACGCAACACTGCCACTGGTTGTTTGAGGTGGAATCTCAAACGGTTCCTTCTCCTTACAAAGAGCAGCACGCAGGCCTTAAACTAACGGCTACGGATCTAAACAGAGCTCAGTGAGTCCCACAGAGAACCTCTCTGGACTCAGCCGTGAGAGACGATTCAAACTGGATATAAAGACCAATATTTGGGTGGAAAAGACGAAATTTCATAATTCATAGAGAACTCTGATCTCATAGATGATCAGTATTGATCATGAACAGCTGTGTTCAGTTTTCAGCTCTTTACCTGCTTGTTTATGTTCATGTTAAGTGTTGGAGTTAAAGGAAACTTGTTTTATATAGTTTTTAAATAGTTTTAACTCTGAAACATGAAACGCCCCCACCCCCAAAACAAACAACAAACAAACAAACAAAAAAAAATAACCCACAAAAAAATCAGTAAAGTTTTAATTTAATTTTGTCTAATTTGGCAAAGACTGCAGAAAACTGATTAATATTACGTGGAATACACAATAAAAAAAACCCGATTTATGAAAATCATTAAAAGGGAGATCTGTTACTGTAAATGAACTCGTCATGTAATCTACATCCAAAACATTTAACTGTGACCAGCGAAACTCAGCCAGGTTAGCTAACCTACTACATCTTAAGGTCTCCTTCTTGGTTTTAACACATTAAAATGAAACTTTACGGATACATATTTGAATAAAACCAGCATAGCTTGAGGTGATGTCTACAGAGCTTCTTCCCACTTTGGCCTTTTGACCTTCGGGTTCACTCAAAGCACCTCCAGTCCAAAAGCAGTCAAACATGGGTCTCCATCCATGTTTCTTCTTCACTTACGCTCCACTTAATGCCAAAAGGTTTCATTAATTTCCTCACTTCCAAGAAGCTAAGTCATGAAAACGTTCTCAATATGAGATCAGGCTTCACCCCTAGAACCATCATTTGAGTGAACAAAAGTGGCTCCTCTTTAGCATCATGCAAAGAACCCTTACTGGAACCTTTACCTATATAATTAATGGTGTAATTACATGATTACAAATAAGTAATAAGCTTATGTAAAGCCGAAACACCAGTAGTAAGTTCTAGAGCCTATTCTTTTTGCTCTAGAGGTCTTTCCAAGTTGATTTCTCCTGCAAAGTTCAGTACAAAGCACTTCTTATCTGTTTTATCTTCTTATTGTCCTGCGCCGTTCTCTGTTCTGTTGTTTTGGATCCTCAGATGTTGCCACTCGGGATGTATTTTCTAATTAAAGCCTCGCTCCATCACACGGTCAGATACGCTGACAGAGGCGCCACTTGTTTTCTCCTGTTTGCGTGTGAGCTTCTGTTTTCTTCCCTTTTTGATCTTCTTTAGAGGAGCTTTCTTCACCCAGCGGCCCACTTAATATTTCATGGCTCTGCAATGTATCTTTTGACATTAAAATATGCCATGAATTAAACATGTGCGACTGCATAATTTGAGTGGAAAGCCTTGCCTGGATCAGAGTTTTGGCTAATTAAAACCCCAACCTCGGCCACTGTAATGAGTTTAAGTGGGTATTAATCGGCGTATCGTGTGTAAGATTAGGCGAAGTCGTTGCACTGAGTGCTATTTTTCTCCTGACAAAACTCATCGGCACTTTTTTAACCCCACTAAATAAATCGCCATTATGAACCAAATGTCTGGATGACCTGTCAAATGAAATATAATAACACTAAAGACTTTTGAACAGAGCAAACAAAATCTGTCAGACTTATGGTTTACAGGATTATAAACCAACAAGCCACGGCTTTAAAATACACCTTTAATATTCAACGCCACTCATTTGAATGGCTTCGGATTCCTTTTGCTCTAAATGATCTCTGTGCTCTTTGATGTACACGACCTGAGGCGGAGAAAACTGATCAGAATTTCCAATGAGAAGCGTCAGAATGCAGCATTACATAATTCAGTGTTTAATCAAAGAGACACGAGCTGCTCATTGCTTTTCTTCTCTTATCTCAGGTTTTTGTGACGTCTGTTCAGACCGAACTGTTTATAGCGACAAACATGAAAACTTAGATTGGGACTGAACCCCAGACTGAGCTTCAGAAGCTCTGCCAAGTTCGCTGATTGCCGTTGCTAATGCTCTCTCTCTCTCATGCTCAGAGTCCTTTAAGTTTTAAAGCCTCCCAGTCCGGTTACAGTGCAGAGTGAATTAAAACTTTAAACAAGCCGTGACCTGAAGGACGACTCTGTGCTGTTTGATGGTCACTGTAAAAGCTGATGAACAGCTGCATATAAAAACTGTGGTTAAGTTAATTGAAGTGGGCAGAGCCTGACATGACCTCTGACTACACAGAGCATTTATTACTGTCATTAATCCCAACTGTAATATTCAGTATTAAGATTAACACATACTATCCTATACTAGACATCATTCAGTAGCTACATTTAATTTTACAGCATCTATTATTATTTATTCATTATCTACTATGAACTGGTCAGAATTCAAATGAGTTATTATCCTACTATAAAATGGATATACTAGCAATTATTCAGTATTCACTATGTATAATTCAGTGTCCACTATTAATTACTTTGTGTCCAATATTATTCAGTATCTACTATAATTAATTCAGTATTTACTCAAATTTATTCGCTAACTGCTATGAATTGAATAATCTAAATTATTCAGTGTCTATTATGAATGATGTATTATCTACTATGATTTTTTTCAGTTTCTTATATATTTATTTGGGTATTTATTCAAAATTGTTTGGTAACACTGTCTATTCTATACTAGACATCATGTATACATGACATTCATCTATTCTGAATTCTTCAGTATCTATTCTGAATTATTCAGTGTCTACTATGAATTATTCAGCATCTACTGTAATTGTTAAGTATCTGCTATGTGATGGTCCGACGGAAAAGACACGTGGGTACATTCCAGTTTGGGGTGCAAAAATCGGTGTTTATTAAATCCCAGTGAAAAACCAAACAAAAAAAAACAAAAAATGCAATTTATCCAACGCCAAAAGAAAAATATTTACAAATATATACAGCTTAATTTGAATAATCAGTTATTCAATCACAACTTGAGAGGGTTTTAGGCTTCAACCACATTCCATTACCTCTCTCACAAGACTGGCTCATTCTGGTCCATCTAGGGCTTTTATAGAGCTAAACAGGAAGTGCTATGACGTCACTTCCGGTTTTTGCGCGGGAAAGTTCACTATAAAAACGCAGCAAACAAAGGGTCCTGTTTTCCTCCCTGACTGAAAACATGGCTACCTTCCTCTGGAGTCTATTCACAGGTAAGTACTTGTTGCCTTCCCCAAGCGTTTCAATAATGTTAGTTTATAATATATGTTTCATTACATCACTAAATCAATCTAAATTTACAAATAATAAAACATTCACATTCACCATTAAGTTTTGTTTCTTTTCTCTGCAGGTTTACTCTTGTTCCCCAGCATAACCACTCAATCAATAAATGCTATTTAAAAACAGTTTGTGTCTCTGAGTATGAAATGTCCCCATTACCTAGAAAGTTTAAACATATGTACATTGTGGCGGAGGGCAGCTCCGTCACATTCCCTCCCCCATCTCCAGCTGATGGAAGGGGCTTCAGGACACTTCCTCAGCTGCCCTGGACAAAGAATCTGCCACTACATTAGAAGCACCTGTCCTGTATGTAACAGTATATTTAAAAGGTTGCAAGGACAAATACCACCTGGTGATTCTAGCATTCGCATCTCTCATTTTATTCAACCACACCAGAGCCCGGTGGTCTGTCTCTAGTTGAAAATGCCTACCCAAAAGGTAATATCTAAAGGAGTCCACTGCCCATTTCACCGCCAAACACTCCTTTTCAATTGTCGAATATCGAGTCTCACGAGGACACAGTTTCCGGCTAATAAAAGCCACTGGTCTGCGTTGAGTCCCATCCTCCTGCAACAGTACAGCCCCCAATCCTACACCTGAGGCATCAGTTTGCAGAATAAAAGGCTTTGAAAAGTCAGGACTCTGCAACATTGTGTCCTCACACAGAGCATCCTTTAGGTCCTGAAATGCCTTCTCACACTCCCCTGTCCACTTCACAGTCCCAGGAGCAGATTTCTTTGTGAGGTCAGTAAGGGCTGCAGCTCTAGTGGAAAACTGCGGTATAAACTTCCGGTACCAACCAACCAGTCCAAGGAAAGATCGAACCCTCCTCTTTGTTGTGGGCACAGGAAAGGACCGTATTGCCTCCACCTTTCCCACTTGTGGTCGTACTAGTCCATTACCCAGCACAAATCCTAGATACTTGATCTGGTTCTGAGCAATGGCACATTTCTGAGGATTGATGGTTAACCCCGCTGTCTTAATCCTCTGAAACACATTCTGGAGATGTGCCAGGTGGTCCTGCCAGGTGTGACTAAAAATGGCCACATCATCCAGATATGCTGCTGCATAGTCTGATGTACCCTCCAGAACCTTATCCATTAATCTTTGAAATGTTGCTGGTGCACCCTGCAGGCCAAACGGCATCACTGTAAACTGAAACATCCCATACGGTGTCCTGAAAGCGGTTAGTTCCTTTACGTCTGGTGATAAAGGTACCTGCCAATACCCTTTGCTCAAATCAATGGTAGTGATGTACTTTGCCCTACCCAGTCTCTCAATCAGGTCATCCACTCGTGGCATTGGGTATGGGTCAAACTTTGACAGTGAATTGATCAGCCTGAAGTCAATGCAAAATCTCATAGTCCCATCCTTTTTAGGTACCAGCACTATTGGGCTGCACCACTCACTGTCTGAGGGTTCAATTACCCCCATCTCCATCATAGTATTAATCTCCTCCTGTAAAACAGGTAATAGTCTTTCTGGGACCCTGTAACACTTCTGGCGAGCTGGTGTATTATCCTTCAGGTGAATCTTGTGTTGAACCATGGTGGTGTATCCAGGCTTTTCTGTGAAGAGTGTCGGGTCCAGGAAGTTCATCACCTGCTCTTGTTTTTCTGAGGGTAAGTGAGACAGATCCACAGGCTGTCCTGGTGGCTGAGTGGGGAAATACTGCTCTGGCAGCTCTTCTTCTTTTACTGCACGTACCATGAGTTGCTGCATTGTTACAGTCCCTCTGCAATACTCTTTCAGCAGGTTGACATGGAACTTTTGGTGTTTCTTGCTCCGCTCAGGCATAAGAAGCTCATATGTCACTGGTCCCACTTTCCTGGTGATTTTGTATGGTCCATGCCATTTGGCCAGGAGTTTACTTTCGCTGGTTGGCAGAAGCAGCAATACTTCCTGCCCTGGCTTGAACTCTCGAGTACGGGCTTTCCGGTCATACCAGGCTCTCTGACTGTTCTGTGCCTTCCGCAGATGCTCCTGGGCCAGCGCAGTCATCTCCTCTAGCTTCTCTCTCATCTTCACCACATAGGCTACCACATTCTCTCCAGTCGCCTTGGGTTCCTCCCACTGCTCTCTCAGGAGATCCAATGGTCCCCTCACATGTCGTCCATAAAGCAACTCGAAGGGAGAAAATCCTGTAGATGCCTGGGGAACCTCTCTGTAAGCAAAGAGAAGATAGGGAAGCCACTGGTCCCAGTCAGTACCGGTCTGTGAAACAAATTTACGGAGCATTGACTTCAGGGTCTGGTTGAATCGTTCCACTAAGCCATCTGTTTGAGGATGATGGGGGAGGTCTTAATGCCATGTATGCCTAGCAGTTTGTAGACACCTTGTAATAAACTGGATAGGAAGTTTGCTCCTTGATCTGTCAGAATCTCCCGAGGGAGGCCTACCCTTGCAAACAGATGGATTAGAGCATTTGCTATCTGCCTGGCCTTAATGGTACGTAAAGGGAAAGCTTCAGGGTATCGTGTAGCATAATCACATACCACCAAAATATACCTGTTCCCTGTCCTGCTCCTTTCTAGGGGGCCCACTATGTCCATTCCTATCCTCTCAAATGGAGTTTCAATTATAGGAAGAGGATGCAAATGTGCAGTGGGGACTAATCTGCCTGATGTCAATTGGCACTCCTGACATGTTTTACAAAATTCAGTCACATCAGAGTATATGTTTGGCCATATGAAACGTGCACCAATACGAGCTAGTGATTTATGTTTACCCAAATGTCCTGCCCAGGGTATGGAATGGCCCAGTTTCATTACAGTTAACCTTAGGGCAGCTGGAACAACTAACAACTCAACTTCACCTCTGCGTTGATACAGGATTCCTTTTTTCAAGACATAAGCTTCTTCAGTTATCCCTTTGCCCTTCTGCTTTACCCCATCAATCTCAGACACCTTATTAAACCACGGTTGCAAAGTTGGATCCTGACCCTGCAATGTGGAAATGTTTGATGGTATGACGAGATCTACTGGAGCCTCTGGCTTTGGTAGGGGCTCTTCCTGGTCTACTAATGTTGACCTCAGGAACTTTTCCCTGCGTCTCTGAGCTTTAGGTTTGGTTGGTTTACTGAAGTTAACTTCCGCACTGTCTTTAAAAGGTAATTCTGCTAGAGCCTCTCTTGCACTCTGTGCTCTTGTCATTATCATACACTGTTGAGTTTTAGGAAGCAGGTCTATAATCACTGGAAGGTCCTGGCCTAAAACTACAGGATAAGGTAACTGAGCTACTACTGCTACTGTCATTAGAAATGTTTGCCCATCTACTGTTAAGTAAACCTCAGCAGTGGGGTAACTTCTTTCATCCCCATGTACACAGCTCACCTGTACTCTAGCCTCCTTCCAGTCTTCTCTAGGAACCAAACTTTCCCTTACCAGTGTCTGAGTACTGCCTGTATCCACCAAAGCATTTTCTTGCTGACCATTTATCAGTACTGCAATAGTTGGCCCTATCACCTGTTCATCTACAACTTTTGGTTCTGGTCTGGGGACTGTACACAAAAGGGTTGACTTAGTTGTCCAACGTTGACAGTAGGGTTTAGTATGGCCTAATTCTCCACAATAGAAGCACCTAACTTCTTTATTGGTTCTTTTTATAGGCTTGTCACTTCGAGGTGTACTAGTAGGTAATTTAGGTGGAGAGTGTCTACTCTGAAAGTATGTTCTGCTATAAGCATGACCAAGGCCCCTATCATCCCCTACAGACTTACGGCTGAAGTGCTGGTCTCGGCTGAAGCTGCAGGGTCCTTTACTTCTTCTGGCAGAGATGAAGACTTCGGCCAATTGCGCTGCCTCCTCTGCAGTCTTGGGGTTTCGCTCCTTGAGCCACACCTCCATCTCTGTGTTCACCATCCGCAGAAATTGCTCCAGGATCATAATTTCAGATATTTCCTTTACTGACTTCTGCTCAGGCCTGACCCATTTTGAGAATAATTCCTTTAGGCGAACATACAATTCACGTGGTGTCTCCCCAGGATAAACCTCTAGTGCACGAAATCTCTGGCGGTAAATGTCCTGTGTTATTTCATACTTAGCAAGAATAGCAGCTTTGACTTCCTCGTAGTCCTCAGCATGCTCACTGTCCATGGCTACATATGCACTTCGGGCTTTTCCGGTAAGCAGCGGAACTAGCCGAATTGCCCAATCCTCTTTGTGCCAGCGGCAGACCTTTGCAATACGCTCAAAGGTTGCCAGGAAGTGCTCTATGTTGTCCTCTGGAGTCAGGGGATACAGTTTGGGCTCCCTAAAGCCCGGTGGTACTCTCTGCTCCTGCTCTTCTCCTGTTTGGCCACTGGCTCCTTCGTTGGCATCCTCCTCAGGCTGTCCTCGCTGGTCCACCTGCTGTTGCAGTTGTCGGAATTGGTGCTGTAGGCTCTTCCATCGCTGCTCCTGTCGGATGGCTTCTCGCTCCGCCCGCTCATCCCTTGCAGCCTGGCTCTCCATGAACCCCTGGAGCATCTCAGCTAGCTCTTGCAGTGATGTGTCTGATGCATTGGCTGTTGCTTTTCTCTGCTTTACTTCACTGGGACTGGAATCTTTGCCTGAGCTGTCCACCATACCTCGACTTCTCAGGATCATAACACAACACCTTTAAGTGGCAAAATCTCACGAGAAACAGTTCCTGATACTCTGAGAAATGCCTGAAAATGTTATGCACCCTTGAAAAACCGTAGTACTTCTGACACCACTTGTGATGGTCCGACGGAAAAGACACGTGGGTACATTCCAGTTTGGGGTGCAAAAATCGGTGTTTATTAAATCCCAGTGAAAAACCAACCAAAAAAAAAACAAAAAATGCAATTTATCCAACGCCAAAAGAAAAATATTTACAAATATATACAGCTTAATTTGAATAATCAGTTATTCAATCACAACTTGAGAGGGTTTTAGGCTTCAACCACATTCCATTACCTCTCTCACAAGACTGGCTCATTCTGGTCCATCTAGGGCTTTTATAGAGCTAAACAGGAAGTGCTATGACGTCACTTCCGGTTTTTGCACGGGAAAGTTCACTATAAAAACGCAGCAAACAAAGGGTCCTGTTTTCCTCCCTGACTGAAAACATGGCTACCTTCCTCTGGAGTCTATTCACAGGTAAGTACTTGTTGCCTTCCCCAAGCGTTTCAATAATGTTAGTTTATAATATATGTTTCATTACATCACTAAATCAATCTAAATTTACAAATAATAAAACATTCACATTCACCATTAAGTTTTGTTTCTTTTCTCTGCAGGTTTACTCTTGTTCCCCAGCATAACCACTCAATCAATAAATGCTATTTAAAAACAGTTTGTGTCTCTGAGTATGAAATGTCCCCATTACCTAGAAAGTTTAAACATATGTACATTGTGGCGGAGGGCAGCTCCGTCACATGCTACTCATATTTCAGTTTCTACAATGTATAACTCAATAAGTACTTTTATACATTCAGTATAAAGTATTTAGATTTTTAAATTATGTTTAATGAAGTATTCAGTAATTCTGCTAAATTTCCTTTGTGATCGATCGATCGATCTATCGATCTATCTCTGATTTATTTCATACTAGGGCT
This sequence comes from Pygocentrus nattereri, assembly GCF_015220715.1. Classification (NCBI taxonomy): domain Eukaryota; kingdom Metazoa; phylum Chordata; class Actinopteri; order Characiformes; family Serrasalmidae; genus Pygocentrus; species Pygocentrus nattereri. The sequence continues at coordinate 1,342,592 of NC_051226.1, forward strand.
TATCATTCAGTAAGTACAGGGACTTCAGTGCGTGGTAATAAAACTTTGAGCCACTGAAGAGATTAATCAATGCATATCAGTCAAGTAACTAAAATACATATAATCAATTTCTGTACCAGTCGTGAATCCATCCCACTGTCCCACCATACATTTCCTCTTATTTGGCTCCTTATGGATGAGTGTATGAACTCCGGCACTCTCCCGAGTCACTTTAAGGTCTCATTTCCTTTAGAGCAAGTATTATAATATTGTTTCATTATGAAAGGATGGAGCACAGCTGGCTGTTATGATCTCATGATGGGATTAAATATCAATAGTGATTGGATGGAGGTTTATTACAGCTTAATGTGAATAAGTGCGTCGGAATAGTTTAATACTGTCTGTGAATCTTTACACAAACAGGTGTGAGTAACATGCTGTAGATGAAAGGGATTTAGTAAATAGCTGTGAATATGTATTTATAGCTGAATATATAAAGGCCAGAATCTCCACAACAGGAGGTTTCTTACTGAACAAAGAAAATCTAATGTTTCTCTTCAAATTTTCCAAGATTACAAAGGAAAAGCTTTAGAAAATGTGTTCCTTATCTAATGGTCATGTGTGAAGACTATTACACTGGCTGTAAATCAAATCAATGGGTCTAAATATGAGGCAAATATACATTATAAGTAAAGGAAATGTAAAACCCATCAATTAGCATGGTGCCAACTTCATGTGAGGCAACTGATTTCTGAAAACTTCAAGTAGATTTTTCTATTGTTACTAATCGTTTCTGTACTTTAGTATTTTTGGTGTATCTGTACTGAAGTTTCTCCGTTCTGGGCGACTTTTTCCTTTCACTCCACTACATTTCAGAGTCTAATATCCGACTTTTTCCTCCTACATTTTGAGAAATCTGTCGCTCCTTTTGGTTTCTGTGTGTATAAAAACGTAACATGTCAAAACGAAAGAAGCGCAAAGCCAGAGCACCAATCAGGGCCCAGCGGTCACTTTGTTTAGAGCTGGTTTTGACCTGTTGGTCATACCGACCCAGTGCAGCACGCGGTTCAACGTCAGCGCAGCAGCGTAAAACTTTGGGAGAGTCTGTTCAACATAAATGATGAACTAACCTAACTTTGTGTAAATAGAGCTCAATATAGAAATATGTCCACATATGCAGTCGAGACTGACGCGGCTTTTTTCTGAATTTCTACAAACACCATTTCATTTTATAGTAAATGAGTTTGGGCTGGTTTCTGTTTATGAACAGACGCCTACAGATCAACATAGTAAAGGAGCTCATCTGTGATCCTGAGTTTAAAGCCAGTTTTTATTCAACTTAAACTTGGAACTAAGTTGTAAATAAATCTGAAACTGAAACTTTGCTTGTGTGTAAAAAGTGATTTCAGAGCCACTCGGTTCTCCCTGATGGAAACTGTTTACCTTCAGTGTTTTGTGCTTCTGATCATTTTAATAGACGTCAGCGTCACTAATTAATGACGTTCTATTAAAAGACTGGTTTACCAAGAGAGACGCTGGAGGACTTTCACCTGAAATGAGTTCATGAAGCCAGTCTGCTTATAAAAATGATAACAGGACATCAGAGCCAGAATTCCTCTTTTAGTACTTTTACTTTATACTTAAGTACATTTGAAGGGAAATACTTTAGTACTTTTACTCAAGTGGAGGTCTAAAGGGAGGAACTTCTACTTTTACTGGAGGAATATTTTACCTTGAGTGTATCTAATTTAATGCAAATACGTGATGTGTGTACTTGGTCCAGCAGCTCCACACGGTGAGAGGCAGATGACGTGTATCTCAGCCCCTCTTCATAGGCTCATAACTCCGGATGTGAGTCTCGTATGATCTAGTGATGAGATAGAATGGAAAGGGCGGCTCTATGGATTCAGGAAGGGTTTGAACTGGATTTCTGAGCTGGATCATCACAAAGATACACACAGACATAGACGTAGAAGCAGAGAATTTGATGCATAGTTCAATTCATAGATCCCAGAGAGTTAAACCTGAAATAGAACAGAACCAAGAACAATTTTTTGAGTGGTCTGTGAAGCTGATCTGAACATACCGTGTAGGATTATGCAAGGTCAGACATAAACAGTGTGAACTCACCATCTCCATCCAGCCTGGATACTCAAGTGTAATTTTCAAGTCAGAAACCAGTAATTTGCCACTTTCTCACACCTACCAATGAGCAGGAATGAGTACCAGTGTGTACTTACAGTGCATCTCAACAGCGACTTTCTCTTCTTCTAAAAAGGTCACATACACTGGCGAACGTGAAAATGCCTGACTGGTCACTTTGATAGGAAAGTTGTTTGAGTCCTGTGAGGTTCAGCACTGTGCTGGTGCATACAGTATATAGATAATGACCATTATCAGCATAATTATGGATCTTACAGTGAGTCATGCTCTTTAAAATATTAAATATAAAGTCTCTTTCAGGAGTGAGACAATGTAGGTTTCATCATGTTGGGATGCTTCTTTTATTTCCAAAGTAAATGTCCAAAAATAAACTTTCATAATATAAGTAACATGAATTTGCACAACTTTTGATATTTTGATATTAAAACCTATTTGGTAAAATATTCAGGGCTTTCTTGCTTTAATATTGTGGTTAGTGTGGTGGGTAACACCTCTGCCTTCTACACTGTAGACTGGGGTTCAGTGCCCCGCCTGGGTAACCACCCTACACTACACCAATAAGAGTCCTTGGGCAAGACTCCTAACACTGCCTTCACCTGCCTGTGTAAAATGATCAAACCAGTCTTCTCCAGTCGCTCTGGAGAAGAGCGTCAGCCAAATGCCGTAAATGTAACTGTTTAATTTATTTGGTGGAACTGCTGTGTAAAGCTGTAGAACATTGGAGGTTGTGTGATGTGTCATATACATTATTGGTCCTACAAGGGAAACTTGCTGCTTAACTATTCCCAGTCTGTGAGCTGATTGGCACTTACCTTCAGCTGGTACCTGGGACCAAAGGGCAGCCATGAGGTATTGACTCCACCACACTCAGCACTGTCTGTGTGTAAATGCAGTGAAACAGCTGCCGTGTGGTTGTGGGTTTGTATGTTCTCCTGTGGCTCTGTTCATTAGCACCACTGCCTCACCTGTTCACTCCACACACATGAGAGAGTAACTGTTGCGTTTCCAATTATCGGGAGACGTCTGGCCGTCTGTCAGCTGTAATAGCGGAGTACAGGCTGAGCTCGGGCTGATGTCAGCGAGCTGCCGGCGAACAGGACAGCGAGTGTTTCTGTGTTTTCTGTCGACTCCGTTTGAGTCACGGCTTAATTGGCTCAGCCTGCTGCCGGAGAGAGGCCGTAATATCTGTACATGTCGTGGAAATTGGACAGGTTTCTCCTGTATGAACTACACTCCTGTGATTAATGAGCCCCAGAGTAAAAAATTAAACAATATCATTCGTTTTAATGGCATGTCACCACCGCACCCTCCCAAAGCCGTGAAATACTCTTTGTTTTCCTCGGACAGGGACCTGCTCACGCCTCTCTGGAGGAATGCTTCACTGCAGAATGCAATTTTCACAGTTTTTCCTCTCACTAGTAGCCAAGGCAGCTGTTTTGGGAGGGCACAACAAATTTATGGGTGGGCTGCACCTTACATTTCACTGCATGGGGGGATAATGACTACAACAAACAGAATTTGAAGCATAACTAAGGCAGTACATTAAGATTAGAAAGCAGGAACAAAAACTGGGCAACACTTTATAATAACAGGGAATAATGATCAGCAACATAATTATTATGGTAACACTTTTATTAAGGGATATAAATAAAATTTATAAATTCTTTCTTTAATGAAGCCCAAAGTAGACACAATGCATTGAGATTTGTTCATTAAGACCTGTAAATGTGTAATTGGAGGTGTGACAATAACTAATAACTGCTTTGTTTAATGTAATTAATTGCGCATGATCTGATTTATATTCTCTTCTTCTTCTTCTTCTTCTTCTTCTTATAATAATAATAATAATAATAATAATAATAATAATTAGTAGTAGTAGTAGTAGTAGTATTAATATTATTATTATTCTGTCTGATTTTTGTCCACCAATTCATCCTGCAGTTTTTGAGATGTAGTTCCAGCTCTGGAATGTTCGGCCTGAAATTCTAGGTCCTGAAATTCTACTGCACAGTCATACTGACCTGCACTCCTCTATGTTTTGTTTTTTCATCCTTCTTTCCTCTCATAGACTCCCATTCATTTTCAACAACACAGCTAACACTTGCCAACACTGTAAAAACCACTCCTTAAGCAATCTCTACATCATAGCAACCACCTAGCAACACCTTAGCAACTGCACAATCACTCTGCATTTGAGAAAGATTTAAGAGGAACGTTGCTAATTCTAAGATGAATCGACTGATTTGGACTTAAAATCTCTCAGCCGGTTTCCTGATATGTTTAATCTGCAATGAGAAACTGACAAACACTAAAAAGTCACGAGGCTGAGAAGCTACTTCAGCCTGCTCTGGGCCACCTGCTTCACTTTCTTCCCCAAAGCGTTTAATCTTTATTCATTCTTTCTATTCATTCATCCTGTTTCTTTCTTTCTTTCTTTCTTTCTTTCTTTCTTTCTTTCTTGTGTTTCTTTTGATTTCTTCTAGAATTACTTTCTAATTTCTTTCTGTCCTACATTTTTCTTCCCTCTTAATTTATTTCAATTGCTTACATAATATATCTTTTTCTTTCTTTTTGTTCTGTCCATCTTTTCTTTCTTTTATTCTTCATTCTCCTGTCTGCATTCCTTCTGCTCTTCCTTTTTAAGTCTTTACGTTTTTCTTCTTTCCTTTGATTTTCTTCTCTCGGTTCTAAGTTCTTAGAAATTTAAGAAGGCCACCCGCTCCACATATTTCCTAAAACGTTTAACCTTTATTCGTTCATTCTATTTCTCTCTGCCTCCTCTTTCTTTCTTTCTTTCTTTCTTTCTAGATTTCTTCATGTATTTCTTTGTTTTCTTTAATACTTACTTTCATATTTTTTAATCTTTTTCATTTTAAAATGTATTTTTTTCCAATTTCTTTCATGATTCCTTTCTTTCTTCCTTATTGTTCTGTCCATCTTTTCTTCCTTCTTCCTTTCTGCATTCCTACTGCCCTTCCTTTTTCATCTCTTTCTGATTTCTATTTCTAAATTTTCTTCCTTGTTTGTTTCTTTATTCTCTCTCTTTGCTGCAGCCGTCAGTTGGTATCTGCTCTCTCGGTTCTACGTTCTAAGAAACTTAACGGGCCACCCGCTCCACATTTTTCCTAAAACATTTAACCTTTATTCATTCATTCTATTTCTCTCTGCCACCTTTCTCTTTGTCTTTCTCTCTTTCCTTCTTTCTTTTTTTTAATTCCTTCATGTATTTCTTTTGATTTCTTCTATAATTACTTCATTTCTTTCTCTCCTTTTTCTCTTTAAATTTCCTCCATAATTCTTTTCTTTTTACATATTGTTCTGTCCATCTTATCTTCCTTCCTTCTCCTTCCTGCATTCCTTCTGCCCTTCTTTTTATCTCTTTCTTCTTTCCTTCCATTTTCTTCCTTCTTTCTGTCTTTTTTCTCTCTATGCTGCAGCCATCAGTTGGTATCTGCTCTCTCAGTCCTGAGAAAGTTAAGGTGGCCTCCTGCTCCACTTCAAAGAGTCTCTGCTAACACAGCATCAAAAAGGCCTCGTTCCTCTCGGGCTGAACCCATATCTCGCAGGCCTGGCTGGCATGTGGTGTCCAAGCCTATTAGACCACGGTGACACATGAAAATGGGGTCACGGATCCTCCATGGGCGCTTTTCTGTCAGAGGAGTTTCTCTCTTTGGAGTGAGCGAGTCCCATTGAGGATCATTAAAAACTGCCCAAAAAGAGCTGCTGGGGTCATGATGAGTATCCTGAATAAGACGGAGCTTTGTTCTTACCAACAGATGATAAATCAGAGACAATAGTTCCTCTCTCGGTTCTCCTATTGTTCCCCTCACAAGCTCCCTTTGAATATGAGGAGAAGAATGATGAGAGGCTGTAGACGTGGGTGTGCTTCCCCTTTCAATAGCAGCACTGACCTAACCTGGACATTAGAGTTTCTGTCGTTTCTTTATGTTAAGACAAAAGACTGAAAGAACAGGCATTGATCATTATAGATAGACGACTCTTACTTCTCTGTGCCGTTCTGTTCTCTAGCAATAAAACACATCCGTTTCTCAGCCGTGCTGAGTTGTAGGTGTTCCCAGTCATCATAATTCACCATCATAACTTCTCATTAAAATGCATGATCTAGAATTACCCCGTGAAACTTTCTGGCTTGCTTTCCAATTTGTCGTTGGAAAGTAGAAAGGCCTCTGGCTTACTCAACCTCATTCAGTCATCCAAGCAGATCGGAGTAAAAAAAAGAAATAAAAGAAAGAAAGAAAGTGGGATCAAATTTCAAATTTAAAAAAGATTGTCCCAAAAAAAAAACATTAATCAAAGGCTCCTTGGCAAGATGACTTGATCAGAGTGTTTTTCAGGGAAAGGCGAAAGAAAGAAATTGTGTGATTGATATTTTCAAAGCCGGAGTCGGAGCTTTCACTGAGCTCCAGTTCAGAGGGCTGCGTTCTTTTGCGATTGCAAACGCACGGCGGTGATGCGATCCAAAACATTTTCACGTATGCGTTGAAAATAAAGCCGTTTTATTCCTTCTAATTCAGTCGCAGAATCCAGCAGTTACGAAGCAGAACTAATTGTGTGAACTATGCACATTGTGTATGACAGTGACCTGCTTATGAAGCCAGAACTGATGAATTTTTACTAAACAGAAGTAACTTTAATTTTTTAATTGTTCATATTATTTCTGAAAATTTCTCATTGAAATGAATTTTATTCCGTAAATGTTCAACGTCAACATTTTGCTGGACCACCCATCTGTTACTGTGTCACTGTGTGACGGTCAGACAGATTTGCAGACGCTCGCAGATAAGATGCGGTGATCTTAATTATCCACTCACTCCAAAGGGTAAAACAGAACCCACAGTGTAAGATCTAGTCCAGTAATCGAAAACATGAAACCATCCGAAAAAAGGACAAAAACACAAATCATACACGGGAAAACTCGCCCAAGGTTCGATACACGAAATACACAGAATAACAGAATCAGGGACGCTCAGTGATCGTCTAAACAATACTTCACAAGGTCCTCAACCTGGGGAAAGGAGGTGAAAGGAGTTCAATAATCAGGCGACTGAGAGCGCTGATAGGTGCATGGGGAAACCACGTGACCTGTCTGAGAATCCTGGAGGTTGGGGTTTTCAAAGACCGAGTCCCCTAGCATGTGATCGATCACGTGGTCTCCCCTAGCACTCTGGGAGATGAAGTCCAGCTCCTTCACAGAATGCATGACTGACCGACTGACCGATACCCATTTTTGAAATACATTAATGTGTAAGACAGCAATAGGTGTCGATAAATGTAGAGGTCCTCAAATCCAATTGACTGAGCCACATTACATGCACACCTGTGACCACCTCACATCAACTGAGCTCTGTATCACTGCGCCACAGTACCAAACAACCCTTGTTCTGTAAATGGAATAATCTTTGACTCTGTTGCTGCTTGCAGGAACCACCAAGTGTTCTGATGAAGTAAGAACCCTTTTTTGTGTTGTTTAAACTGAGCGGCTGGCACCTTAGAACCAGGCTGGTCGGCTAACTAACAGACTAACAGCCAACATCCTTAACTCCATCAGTGATATCACAGGCTTATGCAACAGCTGTGTAAAAGAATGTCGACTGAATGGTTTGAAGGCTTCAGATGTCCGTGTTTCGGTCAGAAGTCGCGTCAAACCCAGGCTGAGTACCAAAAAGTGCTTAGAAAGCGAAAGTGTCAAAAATAAACATTGTTTTATGACAAAAACTTAAAACATTCATGAAATGACTGCAGTGTAAAGCGGTGGGGGACCAAACATTCTTCTCCTCTTTCAACAGTCCATGGTTGCTCAGCATTGATACAATATGCTGAAGGAACTACTTGTTTGTCAATTATTATTAATAATAACTGACATTATTTTCTGAAAAAGTGTGTATTTTATCATCACGTTATCATTTTAGAAAAGCAGTAAGCCACTTGAAGCCATGCGTTACAGTGATTTTATCACAGGGAAGGGAGTTTTAGGCAGTAATGCACTGCCTCTATATATATATATATATATATATATACACACACACACCAATCAAGCAAAACATTATGACCACCTCCTTTTTTCACTGCTGTGTCTGATCCACTCAGACCAGCACAACACACACTACCACCACGTCAGTGTTACTGCAGTGCTGAGAATGACCCACCACCCAAACAGCACCTGCTCTGTGAGGGTCCATGGGGGTCCTGACCACTGAAGAACAGGGTAACAGAGTATCAGAGAAACAGATGGACTACAGTCTGTAACTGTAGAACTACAGAGTGCAGCTATACGGTCAGTGGAGCTGATAAAGTGGACAGTGAGGTGGTCAGAATGTCACGCCTGATTGGTGCATATACACATTCTTATTTATATATTCTTTTTCTTCTTCTTTCCTTTTTCATCCTTTGCTTTCTTCCATCTTTCCCATTTTCTTACATTTGAATTTCGTGACTCATTCCTCACAAATATTATCTCAGATTTTCTCAGCTTGTAAGCAGTTGGTTATTATTATTATTTGTCACATGGTGCAGCTGGGACTCAATTATGACTTCATAATGAACTCACATATGAAAGACATCATATGAGCCTGTGAGAAAATCCTCTGAGATCAGCCCAACTGACGGCAGCTCAAAGTGGTATTGATGAAAAAGCAGACACGGATGATCAGCCAAGGCATATTCGTTGCCTCAAGTGGCTGCTGTAGTTTAAGCATTGGAGCTACAAAGCTAATGTAGATAAGAGGCAATGGACACTTACACCCCACAGATGAGCTCAAACCCTGTGGAGGTGTTTAGTATCTCTAATAGTCTTTATTATGTGGTTTCTGTCTCACTAGCCACATTTACACGCAGCCTAATAATATATTAGTAATCCAACTAACAACTCAACCGGAATAGAATACGACCCTGTAAATAGTCTATTCCGCTTGAGGCCATTCGGAGTACAATTCCTATCCGATTAAACGAGGTGGGTAAACCTCTAAATAATCCATTAAATAGAAGAATAATATCCGTGAAAATGCCTGTATCTGATTACATTCTATACATAAACTATCGGAAAGTTTCAGTCCGTTCTGCATGAGCGTCGCGTCACAGTGAGAGTTTATACCGTTCAACACGGCGGAGCAGAAACTGGTCTGCAGAGGAGACGAAGTTCATGCTCTGATCTTTAAAAGACGGCGGTGGGACGGACGTCCAGCTTATGCGTCTCAGAGCACGACGTCTTCCTCTCGGCCTTCTTTAATAAGGACGTGTGAAGGACGTTTTCCTGAGTCTGACGTCATTTTAAAGCAGTTAAAAACACAATCACTGCTCACTGCTGCTCATCTCACTCTGACATGGTAACGTTTACTCTGAGCGGTTCTCCACGCATGCGGGTCATTTTGGATCTGATTACTTGTACTGAGCATGTAAACAAAGATTTTCCATCCGATTGTTGAGCAGAGTGAGAATAAACACCTCAATCTTAATCAGTGATCGGAGTGTTTTCAATCAGATTGGAGAAAATCTTTGCATGTAAACTCAGACGCTGTTATCTCTAAACTGGAAATATGTCACACTGCTAAAAAGAGAAACTGCCACCTTGAAGGCTGAAATTGTCTGTACTTGTGATGGAAATGAGTAAATACTTCCCACTTCATGAGAAATAAAAAGAAAAGAGGTGGCTGCACTCCACCGGGGAAGCTTTGTTCAGGAGAACTGTGAGCTGCAGGATCAAGTGATTAATCCGCCGAGCGATCTGGTCCGTACGCGAGCTCCGGCAGGCTGCTGGCTGAGAAACACTGGGTCTCCAGAGAGGGAGAGCTGGTTTAAAGCCTGGATCAGCCGCTGGGAAGCAGCTGCAGATGAAGTGATAAAGAATGCTGATGGGGATATTAGAGCCTAATGCCTTCATACGCTGAGCACCGCTTTCATTATACTGACTAACAATGCGCTCACCATATGTCTGATAGGTTTATAGGGAGATATCAGAGGGGTTCCACAGGGCCTTCTAATGACTGCTGTGCACCTACTTTAGAGACTTCACCTATTTATTGCAGTAAAGCGCTTTACTTTATACAGTGTATAAGAAAGAAGTTCAAAATGCTATCCAGGGTAAATCAAGTTCCTAAAGTGGTGGTCGAAACACGAGAAAAGTTCACTGAAAATGATTTCAAACAAATAAATACACGTTTCTCTTTTCATTTAGCTCTTATTTATCAATTTCCAGGTAACTATGATTTAAATATAAAATAATAAATGATAAATGAATTACTAGCAAATTATATTCATTTAAATATTTATATTTAAATACAATATTAAATAAAAGTTTAATGAACATTGTGGACATATATGAACTTTGAAATGTATGAAATGAGCTTTGATGTTCATTGTATCATAGTTTGTTGCATGTATGACAGCTGTGACTGATTAGTGTTATTTTATTATTTAGGCTTTTCACATTGTAATCATACACCACCACCACCTCCACCACCTCCACCAACAACAGTGATGATATAATTAGAATAAAAAAAATTACAGTTTGTTATGACAATTTTGTTTACTGATAAACATTATTATTTTAAGCAAGACTGTGAACAAGCCCAGAAAAGGATGGCATGCCCACTCCAGGTAAGGGGGGGGGGCTTGCCCCAGGTGGAGGAGTTTAAGTATCTTGTTCATGAGTGATGGGAAGAGGGACGGTGAGATCAGCCGCAGGTCTGTGGCCAGAAAGCTGCAACCTTGAGAGCATTGTGTCTTTGTACTTTTTAAAAAAAGATTATACATTATGAAATATGTCTGTTACGTTTGTGTCTATTACAGAGTCTGAATGTAAAATTATACAAAAATATAAAACTAAGATTTACCTTAAAAATACGACAAAACATTAAATTGTTAGTATGGAAATAAACCTTTATATTATGTGCAACTTATTTAATTACAGATAATTAGTGTCTTTTTCCAGAAACGTGCCTGTAAAAAAAACTGAAAAATACTGTATCAATAATACAGTAATTTTTCTGTAAAAAAACAAGAAAAAATATAATTTGTCATTATTGGCAGAATCCTTAAAATAACAGTTGGGCTGTGCTTTTACAGATGTTGTCCATAATTTTACAGAATTTTATACTCAATTTTAAAAAACTGAAAATTACAGTAAATATTTAAGGGTTATTTTGTGTAAAATTAGGAGTTTTTTTACAGTGTAGGTTTTAAAAAAGTCTTTCAAATGTGCTCATTGCGTCATTCACTGTATATTAACTTCACGCAGTGCTTCACAAAGTGCTATTAAGAGCATCTTTGTGCTGGCATAAAATGTAATATACTCGTAACATCACCAGTGGAAATAATGTTCTAGATTAGTTGTCGTAAAAACGCATCCAAATGGATATAAACAGAGAGAACTGTAATAGAAGATCATTTCATATGCAGTATGTCATGCTGTAGGCAAGCGGCGACATGACTGCAGACACAAATAACCAGACTGGGCAGTGAACCAAATGAATTCATAAAGATTCATCCAATAAAATAAGAACATTCAGTTGAATCTAATCAGTAAACAGAGCTTTAATCCCTTCACATCTCCAGAGAGAGAGACCTGCTCCATCCTCATTCATCATCAGCAGGAATAATGCCAGCTATTTACAGGCACAACTCACACCAAAGCTGGCATCATCATTGGCATTGACAGCCAAATTATGGTTGTCATTACATAATTACTACAATGTAATTACATAAGTAATTCAATCACTGATGTATTGCATTTTCATATATGACACTGAATCACTGTATAAGCTAAACCAGCACAACCATGAGTGCACCAGCACCACAGCTTCATCTCTGACAAATATTATTACTAGTTTTTGAGAACCAACCTTTTGTTGAAGAAGAGTTTATTTAATAGACAAGTACGTATAATCAAGGGTAAACCAACTTAAGAGAAAAAATGCAACTTAGACATTTTAATTTCAAGAATTTGGAAAGTGAAATGACCTATTTTTGTGATGTTTTATTCAAGATTTCCAAAATTTTTAAATACTATATACCATATATTGTGTACTCTTACTCCATACTCTCACCTTTGCAATTTATGTCCAGCTGTCCAAGGTATTCAAGAGATTTTTATTTTTTTACTTTTAATTCATTTTGAATTTTTTTAGACTAAATTTTTAAAAATAGTCCAGAAGAGTTCCATCTTCTGTTAAATTATAAAAATAGGCTAAGCATTAACAGGATACCACTCAATCTTAATAAAAAATAAATAAACTCACACTCACACACACACACACACACACACACACACACACACACACACACACACACACACACACACAAACAAACACACAGACCTTCTAAACCACTTCTCCTTCTGGGTTGCAGGGGGTACGGGGGCTTATCCCAGCTGTCATTGGGCAAAAGGCAGGTTACACCCTGGACAGATGACCAGTCCATCACAGGGCAGACAGACAGACACATTCACTCACACCCAGGGACAAATTTACCATGTCCAATTGGCCTGACTGCATGTTTTTGGACTGTGGGAAGAAACCCACACACAGAGGACACAGAGAGGACCCTGATCACCCGGCCAGGGACTCGAACCCAGGCCCTTCTTGCTGTGAGGCTACCAGGCCACCATGCTGCCCAATCAATCAATCAATCAATCAATCAATCAATCAATCATTCTTAATATTTCGGGAGGTGAAAATACAGCGTTTAAAATACAGCAACCCAAGTTTGATTTTTGCAAACTCTGCTGTAAGGATTACTGTGAAATAATAATAAGAAATGTTGTTTTTAGTTCTATTTTACTTCATATAATCTTCATTCTTGTATTTAAACTCTAACTATTGTAGTAATAATGCTATTTCATAGTTATGTTTTGGTTAGAAAGAAAAATTCTAAAAATGTCCAACAGAAAATTATCCAATCAGGATTGTTCTCTCTGTGGTATCTACGTAGACACAGCTGAACTGCTCTCTCATTGGTTAGAACTTCAGGAGCTGGACTGAAGGCCTTATAGTCCAGATTAACTACCAACATAATTAGGAAGAATCGACCAATCACGCTCTCATTTACAATCAGCAGGGAGAACAAAAGCCACTCTAGTGCTCTGGAGGTTCTAGATTTATCACTGACCCTGAATGTGAGCTGTAGTCAAACAATGCAATTTTCCTGCTTGCCTGGTTTAACCCTCTGGGTTCTGAGGTCATGTTCTAGATCAGTTCATCTCTTCTTAAACTCTCCTCTAAAGGTTCTTCATAGAACAGGATCTTCATCTGTTTCATATCTAAATGCTCCATTATCTTCATCACTGCTTTCCAAACCCGCTGCAGCAGCTTCAGCAGCTGGAAACTCTCTGACGCCGATTCACAAGAGTCTCCGATGTGGACTGAATGAAGAATGAAGGGTGTCCGGCGTGACGGTCAGTCCTTAGTGATCTCCTGAGCGTCCGTCGGTCAGTTTCACACAGAATGTAGACGGACACACGAATCCAGCAGCTCCACACGGTGAGAGGCAGATGACGTGCATCTCAGCCCCTCTTCATAGGCTCATAACTCCGGATATGAGTCTCGTAGGATCTCGGGATGAGATGGAATGGAAAGGGCGGCTCTACGGATTCAGGAAGGGATTGAACTGGATTTCTGAGCTGGATCATCACAAAGATACGGACACCGATATAGCAGCAGAGGATCTGATACACAGGCAAGTTTGTGATAGGGATGTTTAACTCAAACGTTTTTTTTTTTTATGTAAACAATTTTAAAAGTAAACCTTCCAACCCTGTAATTCTATCTATTTTGCTGATCAACTTGGTGAAGAACCACCTACACCTATACTAAAGAGGCATGTAGGTGCAGGCGACTGTTAAAAGAGCGCTACAACAAAAACAGATATGTAAAACAAAGTAAATCTTCATTACTCACTGCCAACTGCTGAACAACTAAACTCTCGATTAAGTTTTAAAGTCTGGATGCTGGGAACATGTGAATGTTTCCTAATCTACCAAATGCGTCTTGGTGTGGTGTCTTCATGTGCAGAGCGGACAGTTTCCACCGGTGGGCTTTTTGTTCTATATAGGCAGTTCTTCTTTTATGCTCTGAAGAAACCACTTAAACTGTCTTGTAACACAGGAAATGAAATCCGGCTCCGTTTCTGTTTTTTTTAAATCGGTGCTGCTGAGAATAAAACAACACGGAAGCATCCGACTTTTTTTTTGAGCAATCAATTACTCTTTTTTGACAAAGTGCCCTACCATTAAAAAACCCTCTAAATGTTCTTCATAATCTAGCTGTTGCTAGGTAACAGGTGAAAAGGGAGAAGTGATGCCCATAAAGACACTTGTTTATTGCTTCTCAACCAACATCCAATCACATTAGAAAGTCAAAATGAACTACGGTTTAATTTACTTTGGGTTTGTTTTGAAGTCAGAAAAAGTCAAAAGAGGCCAAAAGATGTTTTTTCTTATTTCCTCAAAGCGACACTGTGCTCACAACAATCAATTTATTTTGAGAAATCAAATCATAAAACATCTCTTGTACCTACAAAACACAAATGTGGTAAATTTATATATAGACGTCCCATTCTTAATCCATAGGGTTTAATATGATGTCGGCCCACCCTTTGCAGCTATAACAGCTTCAACTCTTCTGGGAAGGCTTTCCACAAGGGTTAGGAGTGTTTATGGGAATTTTTGACCAGAAGCACATTTGTGAGGTCAGACACTGATGTTGGACGAGAAGGCCTGGCTCACAGTCTCCACTCTAATTCATCACAAGCACTGCTGTGTCTGATCCACTCGTACCAGCACAACACACACTAACACACCACAACCCAAGTGTTACTGCAGTGCTGAGAATGACCCACCACCCAAACAGTACCTGCTCTGTGAGGGTCCATGGGGGTCCTGACCACTGAAGAACAGGGTAACAGAGTATCAGAGAAACAGATGGACTACAGTCTGTAACTGTAGAACTACAGAGTGCAGCTATACAGTAAGTGGAGCTGATAAAGTGGACAGTGAGGGTAGAAACAAAGTGTAGATGTTTAAAAAAAATAAAATTCGTTTTGGAAAAGTGCATAAAAGGGATGTTATGCTACACATAAGCATGTTTAGAAGAGATACAGTGATGGGCTAATCTTGGTTCATGTGCAGAAAGTCCCTCAAAAGCGCTCGTTTGAAAAATGAGCGGAGGACACAGCATTTAACTTCAACTCACTAGAACCAGAGAAGCTCTTCCACCTGCCTGTCATCCAGACTGCAGCTTTTTAAACACATTTAACCTTCATAGCTGCTTTGCTGGGCTGAGATTTCGCTGCAGTCCCCTCTGGGAGCGAATGCAGCACTTTCTCTCCGTCACTCCATCGACGAGGACGCTGACGGAAGACGGAGTCCTCTCTGAAGACCGCCCTGTCAGGAGCGATGCATTAGCGGACATAATTAGGTGTTTCATTAGCATCCTAGAGCACGTAGCAATGCGCTAGCTGCTTAGCCACCACTCTCATAATTGACAGCAGCATATAGGGGTGATTTAATGCACGGGCTCACCGGTGCTGAAGCCCAGGGTCCTGATGAATTCAGGGATGTCATCACACATACACCAGTAATTATCTTTATATGCATGTCATTCATATCCGTGATTGGCTGATTGTTGATTGGCTCTGATGTTGATTGATAGCTATACTGCACGCATTTGACCTGGAAGTTACAACTTGGTACTTATAGCGAAGTGTATTAGAGTGAAGCTCAAACAAAATGATGAAAAAGGCGGCGAAGTATCTGCCAAGAGGAGAATTTTATTAAAAAATATCCGCTGTTATGACCTCATGTTTTGTCTCGGGTGCTTTGAGATCAGTAACATGGCATTAAAAGACTGAACAAGTGCAGTACTAGTGTATATTAATGTTTATATTGTGTATAGGTGTATATATAAGAGTCTGTGTGTGTACATGTTTTTTTGTTCTATGTCTAATAGAGTGGACAGTGAGTGGACACAGTGTTTAAAAACTATATAGTCATTGGAGCTGATGAAATGGACAATGAACGTTGAAACAACAATGTTATGCCTTTTATATACAAACACACACACA
This sequence comes from Pygocentrus nattereri, assembly GCF_015220715.1. NCBI lineage: Eukaryota > Metazoa > Chordata > Actinopteri > Characiformes > Serrasalmidae > Pygocentrus > Pygocentrus nattereri. Next base: position 1,358,807 of record NC_051226.1, read on the forward strand.
CACACACACACAATATTGCCAAAAGTGTTCACTCCCCCATCCAGATCACTGAATTCAGGTGTTCCAGTCACTTCCATGGCCACAGGTGTATAAAGCCGAGCCCCTCGGCCTGCAGACTGCTTCTACAGACATTAGTGAAAGAATGGGTCGCTCTCAGGAGCTCAGTGAATTCCAGCGTGGTGCCGTGATCGGACGCCACCTGTGCAGCAAGTCCAGCCGTGAAATTTCCTCACTACTAAATATTCCACAGTCCACTGTCAGTGGGATTATAACAAAGTGGAAGCGATTGGGAACGACAGCAACTCAGCCATGAAGTGGTCGGCCACGTAAAATGACAGAGCGGTCAGCGGATGCTGAGGGGCATAGTGCACAGAGGTCACCGACTTTCTGCAGAGTCAATCACTACAGACCTCCAAACTTCATGTGGCCTTCAGATCAGCTCAAGAACAGCATAGAGAGCTTCATGGAATGGGTTTCCATGGCCGAGCAGCTGCATCCAAGCCTTACATCACCAAGCGCAATGCAAAGCGTGGAATGCAGTGGTGTAAAGCGCCGCCACTGGACTCTAGAGCAGTGGAGACGTGTTCTCTGGAGTGACCAATCACGCTTCTCCGTCTGGCAATCTGATGGACGAGTCTGGGTTTGGTGGTTGCCAGGAGACGGTACTTGTCTGACTGCATTGTGCCGAGTGTAAAGTTTGGTGGAGGGGGGATCATGGTGTGGGGGTGTTTTTCAGGAGTTGGGCTCGGCCCCTTAGTTCCAGTGAAAGGAACTCTTAAAGCTTCAGCACCAAGAGATTTTGGACAATTTCATGCTCCCAACTTTGTGGGAACAGTTTGGGGACGGCCCCTTCCTGCTCCAATATGAAGAACTAGAAATGCCTGATCTCACAAATGTGCTTCTGGAAGAATGGTAAAAAATTCCCATAAACACTCCTAACCCTTGTGGAAAGCCTTCCCAGAAGAGCTGAAGCTGTTATAGCTGCAAAGGGTGGGCCGACATCATACTAAACCCTATGGAATAAGAACGGGACGTCTATATATAAATTTACCACATTTGTGTTTTGTAGGTACAAGAGATGTTTTATGATTTGATTTCTCAAAATAAATTGATTGTTGTGAGCACAGTGTCGCTTTGAGGAAATAAGAAAAAACATCTTTTGGCCTCTTTTGACTTTTTCTGACTTCAAAACAAACCCAAAGTAAATTAAACCGTAGTTCATTTTGACTTTCTAATGTGATTGGATGTTGGTTGAGAAGCAATAAACAAGTGTCTTTATGGGCATCACTTCTCCCTTTTCACCTGTTACCTAGCAACAGCTAGATTATGAAGAACATTTAGAGGGTGATTTAATGGTAGGGCACTAATATATATATATATATATATATATATATATATATATATATATATATATATATATATATATATATATATATATATATATATATAAATAAATGTATGTAGTGCCCGACAAGTAATATATATATAAGTTTGCCTGCTCTGAAACAGTGTTCTAAGGAACTGTTTGATTTTTCTCCTGTTCTTTTCCTTTTCCTCTGTTTTAAGCTGTTATTCATTGTTCAGCAGTGTTAATGCTGAAGAGTTCTTGGGAAGGAAATTAAACTCTGTTCTCATGGTTCAAAGAAAAACAGCAAACTGCATTTCACCTCACCCCCTAAGGAGGATTTGTCCTCAGTCCATGACATCAGCCCCACTCTGTTCTGTAGGACACTCTGGGGTGGAGAGACTGAGGGTATGAAGCTCTGGGTCCAAATCCTAGTCTTTAGACTGGGCAATGGTGGATAATAAAAGTGTATAGGTAAAATACCAAAACTAAAATACTTCCCCAACACAAACTCTTGAGACAAACTCTTGTAAACCAAGTTAAAAGGAGTTTTGGTACCTAAGAAAGCCCACATCCAGCACAAGAGACTACAGACACAAACTGAACCACAGCACAGATGGTCAGCGCATTCCCTCGTCAGCTATCTCTAAGGCCTCCTTTAAGGCTTAAGCTCCTCCCCCCAACTACACCAGCCAGGCCTCTGATTGGCCAGAGGCTGTCCTTACATGACTGACTGCAAAGCAGGTACACCTGTGAAGGCAGAGAAACACCAACGCAAAAAAACTGGAATATGTGCTTTCACATTCGTCATTCATCATTATTTGTCACCGAATAATATCATTCTCATATTTCTCATAAGCACAGGGGACGGGATTATGTGTGCTTTGCTAAAGAAACCTTGGTTTTGTTTGTGATGTTAGTGGTTTTACCAAGTAAATTCTGCTACACACCAGTGGAGAAGCACTGCGGTGCTGTGTGGCTGAACGGACAGAGAGCAGATTTGCATATTCACTGACCAGCTCATTAAGTCCATCTTCTTGCATTGGCAAAGGAACCGAGTAGGATGAGTGAGACGTATCCCACCCAATATTGGAAACAGTTGCAATTTTTCCACCCAACAATTATACTGCGAGGGCAGCAGTGGACAGTAACTGAGTAACTGAGTAACTGAGTAACTGAGTATCTGAGTAACTGAGTATCTGAGTAACTGAGTAAATGTAAATGGTTTCTGTACTTTAGTATTTTTGGTGTATCTGTACTGAAGTTTCTCCGTTCTGGGCGAGTTTCTCCTTTCACTCCACTACATTTCAGAGTCTAATATCCGACTTTTTCCTCCTACATTTTGAGAAATCTGTCGTTCCTTTTGGTTTCTGTGTGTATAAAAACGTCACATGTCAAAACGAAAGAAGCGCAAAGCCAGAGCACCAATCAGGGCCCAGCGGTCACTTTGTTTAGAGCTGGTTTTGACCTGTTGGTCATACCGACCCAGTGCAGCACGCGGTTCAACGTCAGCGCAGCAGCGTAAAACTTTGGGAGAGTCTGTTCAACATAAATGATGAACTAACCTAACTTTGTGTAAATAGAGCTCAATATAGAAATATGTCCACATATGCAGTCGAGACTGACGCGGCTTTTTTCTGAATTTCTACAAACACCATTTCATTTTATAGTAAATGAGTTTGGGCTGGTTTATGTTTATGAACAGACGCCTACAGATCAACATAGTAAAGGAGCTCATCTGTGATCCTGAGTTTAAAGCCAGTTTTTATTCAACTTAAACTTGGAACTAAGTTGTAAATAAATCTGAAACTGAAACTTTGCTTGTGTGTAAAAAGTGATTTCAGAGCCACTCGGTTCTCCCTGATGGAAACTGTTTACCTTCAGTGTTTTGTGCTTCTGATCATTTTAATAGACGTCAGCGTCACTAATTAATGACGTTCTATTAAAAGACTGGTTTACCAAGAGAGACGCTGGAGGACTTTCACC